>NC_081414.1:824704395-825004395 GCF_030272615.1 Cryptomeria japonica | reverse complement strand
TGTGACCCTAGCAATTTTTTACCATATTAGGGTCTTCACGCACACAAAATTGAATCCCCTAGCCAAATCAGAGACCAAAGACTTCTCAACCCTTGAAAACAACATCTCCCTTGCCCTTTGCACCACCCTGTCTGCACTCTGCCCTGAAGAAAAGGGTAGGACAGGGGCATGGTGCCCCTGTCCCTGCCCTATTTTGGGGCAGGAAATTTCCTAAGTTTGTATAGAAGGTTGTGCAGTGAGTGGGAAAACTTCACCGATGTCGGCCTGTGATGAAAATCAGTTTCTTTTAACCCAAATTGACAAGTATTAAAGTTGCATTTTCCCTCCCATTTTGGAAGGAGAAGTTCAATAAGGTGAAAATAGGTGATCAAGTGTTCTAGAGCATTCAAGAATTCAAGCATCCCTTTCAAGCATTGAGCATCTCAAGTCTCCCTTCAAGGCTAGGTGTTGCATTCAAGTCAAGGATTCAACGATTGAAGAGGAGATCCATTTCAACATTCAACTATGTACAAGCATTTCTATCAACATTTCTATACAACCTCCCTTGAGGTGATTTACATTTCAATCTTCCATTTACATTTACTTGCAATTAATTTCTTTCATTACTTGGTTAATTCCAAAACTGGGGTTTGACCTGAAGGCAAACCCCCAATCCCAACCCCTTTTCCTCTCTTTTCTATGTGTATGTTGTAGGTGTGCAGCTGTACTTTCAGATTTGGACTCCATTTGCAGAGGCATAAAAACCCTTTTCATTTCATGAATTTTGTGGAGGACCATGTACATTCCCGCCATGGTCTCGACATATTACTGCCAGATTTAGGTGCACAACTTCATCCCACACTTCAATCTCAAGTTATAATCAGTTCTTTGTCACTTTTGCACTTAGTCTCTATACATATTTCAATCAATTCCTTTCCATTCTGAGTAGAAGAGGGGATTAACTTATCATTCTCATTTCATTCAGAATTCTATCTTCTTCTTTGGAGGTTGAATCTATTGAATTCCCCCCCCTTCTTCCAATGTAATTCGTGAAAAGTGTTTGAAGGGAAATCTAAAGTGAAACTCTCATCTCTCCTTGGAGGGAAAGGGTAGCTTTCCTCTTGATCTCTCATTCATACATTTTTCACCCACCATTACATTTTGGTGCCATTACAACCACAAACAAAATATTTGCCATTAAATTTATAGGTATTTAGTTGTCTTACCAGAGGTTTCTTGTTCTTTTGATGATTGCTTTGTCCAGAACTGGAGGATTCTCCATTCTCAAATCCACGTCCTTGCATGTCTTTCGCATGTCTCTGACTTTCCAGCATCTCATTTAACTGGGTTGAACTTTCTTTGAACTTTTATTTGTACTCATTAGCGGTAGAAAGCTCATCTTATAGAATTATGATATGCCTTTCAAACTCTTGTGCATCATTCTTGCATTGCACCAATTCTATCTTCAACTGATCATTCTCATATGTCAATCTGCAACATTCATTAGATCTATCCTTTAATGACTGAGTAAAGGTTTCTTCATTTTTATTCCGGTCTTCAATCTCCTTTGTTAGCTTCATCACAATAGATTGCATCTCATTCTTTAGGACTGCATTCTCTCTAGCAAGCTTCTCACATTCATCTGTCTTGTCTTTTAGGGCTTGATTGTCAACACTTTGTTCTTCTTTCTCCTTTAGCTTATGTATCAGCTCCTTTCTCTTTTCTCTATAAGTGCTCACTTGATCTTTCAATGTCTCAATGAAGTCTTTAGCTGCATTCAAATTTATTTTCAGAGAACTTACTTCATTTCTTGCTGCATCAAGATCTTCAAGTGCCACGCTAAGCTGTTTCTACAAACTAGAGTCCATTGATTCAATCTTTTGGATCTTCCTCAAGCTGTTAGGCTTCTTTTGAGGCACAAAGCTCTGATACCAATTATTGTAATCAATGAACACTGAGAGGGGGAGGTGAATCAGTGTTTTACATTTTTCAAACTTTCTAATTTGATTCTTACACCAGTGAATGCATAAGAATGAAAGCAAAATGCATAAACATAAAGTAAACAAATACACAATCATAACACCAAAAATTTTATGTGGAAACCCGGAAAGGGAAAAACCACGGTGGTATTTGAACCCACAATATTATTATAATATGGCCATAAGTATGATAATATTACATGGGGGGAATACACTTGCATTCAAGCACACTCCCTAGAGCTCACTGCTCAATTACAAAAGGGATACAACCCAAAGTAAGGCTCATTGCATTAGAGGCTATTACTAATGATTATAATAATGAATGAACTGAAGTATAGCATCTAACTATGCCAAAAAGTAGTTCCGGTTAGTCTTAGACTATTTTCTGTAACTGATCTGTCTGTCTGCTTTGTTTTCCTGCTCTGTCAATCACGAACCAACAAAACCTTCAATCACATTCACTAGACTTGAAATTTTTTCTCATATAGACTCTCTTCACTCATCATATCCATCAAAATGATCAACCAATTCAATCTTATATATCTGTACCAACAAAAATAATCATTTACTAAGTCGGCTTCTAAAAACTGCATAACACACAACATGAAACATGTATCACCAAGTTGGCTCAATCTGTCTATAAATGCGAATGCAGACCAAAAAAAGATGATAATAGGCTTCCTATAAGTTGGCCCAATCACCTCGAACATGAAATTGACCACCAAAATCAACTCAATAAATCCACAACACACGTTACACCAAAATAGCTCTACCCTAATTGGACTACCGAATACCAGACCTCTAAACTTGCTCATGAATCAACACCGCATACCGGGATCATGAGATAAGCTACCTCAAACTCCAAATCATTAGACTTCATCACTACAACCAAAGTTACATCACCAAAATTAAGATGTACACAATGATCTCATTCTCTACCGGTTACTGTGTTCCACCTTCAAGACTTATGCCTATGAACAAAATGACTTTTGGTAAACCAAATCTATGTACACCGAATGGGATTTGCGAACTGGGTTACCACCAATGACAACCCCTAAGAATATTCCATGCATTAGTCTTCATCAGAATAGTGTCTCTTGCCAATATTAATGTAGTATAGCTGGATCCAAAAGATAGCAACATTATCACAATGATATGCCCCCAAGAAGGATACATCAAAGGATAATGATCACAAAACACAAAACACATAAGGGTTCTACTTAACTTATGAAAAATAATGTATATCAAGTATATATTTGCATGGAATTGTCCCCATCCCCCAAAGAAAGTAGAACCACAGTGAAAGAAGGGCACATGTGTCTTTTCAGTCAACATGGGAGAGACCAAAAGAGATCTCAATGCTTTGCATCATCCTCAAGTAGACAACACTAGGGACAAAAAATGGAAGAATTGAGAAATGAATAGAAGAAGATTACGAACTATAATGTGGGGAAATATGCGAATGAGAGATAAAGAGGAAAATACTCTTTCCCTCCAAGGAGAGATGAGAGTTTCACTATGGATTTCCCTTCAAACACTTTTCACCTAGTTGCATTTGAAGAGGAGAGGAGAATTCACTAGATTCAACCTTCAAATAAGAAGATAGAATTCTGAGTGAAATGGGAATGATAAGCTAATCCGTTCTTCCTATTTGAAATGGAAAGGAATTGATTGAATTATGTAGTGAAAAAGTGACAAAGAACTGATTATAGCTTAAGATCGGAATATGGGATGAAGTTGTGCACTTGGATTTGACAGTAATATGTTGAGATGAAGTCGCCCTATGAATTTGTGGAAATGTTGCTCGGACCGTGGCGGGAATGTACACGGTCCTCCAAAAATCAGCGAAACGAAAAGGGTTTTTTCACCTCTGCAAATAGAGCCCAAATATGAAAGTACAACTACACACCTGCAACCTACATACAAAAAAGATTGGAAAATAGGTTGGGATTGGGGGTTTTCCTTTAGGTCAAACCCCAGTTTTGGAATTAACCAAGTAATGAAAGAAAGTACTTGCAAGTAGATGTAAATGAAAGACTGAATTGTAAATCACCTCAAGGGAGGTTGTGATAGAAATGTTGATAGAAATACTTGTGTGGAATTGAATGTTGTAATCAATCTCCTTTTCAATGGTTGAATCCTTGACTTGAATGCAACACCTAGCCTTGAAGGGAGACTTGAGAATTCTTAATGCTGGAAAAGAATGCTTGAATACTCTTGAATGCTTGATCGCTTATGAAACTTGACCTTATCTAGCCTTATCCAACTTCAAAATATGCAAATGAGAGGACGAATTCCCCTTAAATACATATTGATGGATTTGACTTTCATCATAGGCCGACATCGGGGGAGTTTCCCGCTCATAACACAACCCAAAATACATGTTCTAGGAAAGGTCCTACCCCAAAATAGGGCAGGGATAGGGGCACCATGCCCCTATCCTGGGAGGACAAGGGCACAATGCCCCTATCCTAGGGGGGATAGTGGTGCCACACCCCTTTCCTACCCCTTTCTCTAGTGCAGAGTGCAAATAGGGTGATGCAGAGGCCAAGGAAGAAGCTGATTCTAAGGGTTGAGCAGTCTCAGGTCTCTGATTAGGCTAGAGGATTCAATCTCGCATGCATGAGGAACCCAATGTAGTAAAAAATTGCTAGGGTCACAATTTTATGACACTAGATTTAGCCCCCACTTTACGGGAGTATGAGCATATGCCAATACTGTCGGTAAAGTACAAGGAAATAAGATTGAAAGACTTATACCATGTCAAGGAGGAAAGATGAGCCAAGCCCCCAATGGACTTAGGATCTTACGACTTTGATTGACAAAGTAAAAGGGAAGATCAAGAAGGAAAGAACCATGACTGCAAGTAGAAAATTTCCCCCTACTATGAGTTATGAAAGCAAGGATACTAAAAGATTACAAAGCGAAACAAAGTTCACTAAGTAATTCTGAGTATCAAGAAGGAAAATATGAGCAGAGTGTATGCCCCCATGTTAAAGAGAT
Organism: Cryptomeria japonica; assembly: GCF_030272615.1. Classification (NCBI taxonomy): domain Eukaryota; kingdom Viridiplantae; phylum Streptophyta; class Pinopsida; order Cupressales; family Cupressaceae; genus Cryptomeria; species Cryptomeria japonica. The sequence goes on along the minus strand of NC_081414.1, from coordinate 824,999,434 downwards.
CACATGGGCCTTATCGGGAGTGATTTCTTTAAGGTAGGATACACCCAAGAGAGAGAGAAAAGATGAAGCACATTCTCGCAAGGATTTAGCCCCCAATTGAGGAATAAACCCAAGGATAATGAACACAAAACACGAGGTAGTTTCGCTTTCCTTTGGGTCAGCATGTTGTATGATAACTCATGTATATCATGTATGTATGTGTATATAATAATCGTCATTCCCTAAAGAAGGACACTACCTTGGAAGAAAGGGAAGAGAGAATGTCTTTTGAGTCAACATTAAAGAGACCAAGAAAAGATCTCAATGCTTCGCATCATCCCCAAGTAGACATTAAGGGGAACAATAGAAGAACAGGGAGACACATAGAAGAATGGTCACAAAAGAGCAAGAAAGTAGAGAGAGAAGATCTACAATGCTAATATTGCTAATCTAGCATGACATCCGCCTCTCGGTTTTTCTGATCACTATTTTGTGAAGGCGTGCAACACGCCAGAGGAGCGACATCGAGCACAATAGATGGAGCTATCACAAGATCCAAACAAGGATTATGCTCATGTTGTAAGTCACTTTGTTTGATTCTAGGAGCTAGGATTAGGGTTTGTGAAATCTCATTGGATAAATACTCGTCCACATTAACATATTCATACTCACTATTAGAAGCATTAGGAGTTATATTGCCATCATGAATAACATTTTCACTCATTTCTTCATCAAATTTTAGGAAAAAGAGGAGCAAGAACACGAATAGGAGTAAAACCATCACATGTTTTGTGTAACTTATGATTTGGAGATGTAGGTTGAACATCTTGCTTGGGAGAAAAGGGAATCATGTCAACTGTCAGAGTCTAAGGAAATTGAGTATTTTGAGGGACAACTTCACGAGCTTGAACACAATGTCTTCATCAGCATTCTCTTGCATAATGATTCTGTCAAGTCTTAGTGGAAGACTAAGAAGGAGGAGGAACCTTTGAACAAGTAGGACTATTTCTATCCTTAATAGTTGAAGGTTTAGGTTGAGGTATTTTGGGTTGAACAAGAGGATAAGAAGGCCTCTTTTCTTGATAAGTGGAACTGCACCATAGAAAGGAGGAATATTAGGTGTAGGAAGGAGACCAGGTCCATCATGAGGAGGAGGTATAAGTCTAACCTTAGGAGGAATATTGTTGTTCTCCTTAAGAGAAGGTAAGGTCACACCCATGGGAATAGGTTGATGATCTTCCTTAGGAGGGAGATTAGTTCTATCCATGAGGAGAAGAACCTCATCTTCAAGTATGATAGGAATATCAAGTGTTGGAGATCTAGGTTGACTTAAGGATAAGATCATATCTTTCTTCCATTTTTGATAAGATTGAAAAAGAGCATCGCTCCTTGATGGAAGAGATTGAAATTGTTTAGGCGAAAAGAAATCAATAGGAACACCGGGGCTTCTTTCAGATGGATGAAATAAGCTATGGTTCATGGTTATGATTTCTCCATTGTGAGGAAATTTCAAACACTTGTGGATTGGAGAAGCAGTAGCCTTCATGGAATATAGCCAAGGATATCCCAACTTCACATGGAAGTGATCAGAAGAGGGTATGATAACAAAGTGAACATCCATGGATTTAGTATGAACTTCAATAGGAAGGGTGATAGAGCCAATGGTAGGATAAGAAAAGCCATCAAATAACTTCACAATCACATTAGAAGCATCATATATTGGTTTATGCAATCGTAAAGTGAAAAGATACTCTTCAGTTATGATATTAACCATGCAAGAGGGATCAATCAAGGCACCATGACAAGGGATATCCTTAACCTTTGCAACTATGTATAAAGGGCCATCGGGTGCTCTAATGGTCTCGCTAGGGTCAAATGTAATACAAGGATCCTTAGGCGTATCTTGTGTTTCTACCATATTAACCAATTTTAAAGCCATAGAAGTGAATTATTCAGAAGAGAAATAATTAGGCACAATCTCAATAATGTTAGAGGTATGAGAAGGTAAGGGATCAGTGAAAATCTTAAGATTTTGATTAGGAGGAGCTACTGATTTATTCCCTTTATCATTCACACCTACCACAAATATAGTATTATTATCAATCAAGTCTTGAATCTTATTCTTCAATGCAAAACATTTCTCAGTATCATGACCAGGTTGACGATGAAATTGACAAAAGGAATTGTTATCTAAATAAGGGGATGCAAGTTTAGAAGGATCAATTTGTTTTATAGGAGGAAGTTTGATAACATTTCTATGCAACAACTAAGACATAATACTATGTAATGATTCATTCAAAGGAGTAAACTGTCTTTGTCTATTGAAAAATTTAGAAATAGGAGGCACACCTGTTGTAGAATTCACATTGTTGTTGTTGATTGTATCATTGAACGTGATGAAGCTTTTTCTTTGTTTGAACTTCGCAAATAGTTGTTGAATACTCTCCCCCTTATCACTTGAAACCATAGGAGTGGATTACTCCATTTGACTCAAAACCAATTGATAATCGTGGAGTGTTGCACACAACTACGGAAAGGAAGTAAACTCAGACAAAAGAAGCTTTTCCTTGATACCTTTTTGTAAATTACAAATGAAAATTATTTGAATATCATTATCAGGTACATAAAAATAAATTTGAGCATACAAATGCTTATATCTACCAATGAAATTAGTCACTTTTTCTTTAACACCTTGTTTACAATGCATTAAATCGGTCAAATTTGATTTTAGGACCAATATTGTTTTGAAATTGTTGGATGAAATCATTTGCTAGTTGTTGAAAGGAAGTGATAGAATAGGAAGGCAAAGAGCAATACCATTGTAAAGCCTTATCTCTTAGCGTTCTTGTAAACAATTTTGCAAGCAATCTTTGATCATAAGAAAAATCGGTGCACAAGGTTTGAAATGTTTTGACATGCATAAGAGGATCACCTTTTCCATTATAGAGTTCTAATTGAGGGATATCAACATGTTTAAGTGGTAGGGCTCTAACAATATCAAGAGAAAGTGGGCTCGCAACATCAAAGGTGGGCACACTAAACTTGGATTGACTCATAGAAGCAATTTGTTGTTGTAAGGAAGACACTGTTTGAGAAACATTGTTAATTGTCATTTTGGTGGAAGAATTGATGTTAGACATAGTTGATTGAGAAGGTGGTGTGATTTTATTTAAAGAAGGCATGGATTGAGAATAAGGTGCTGGGACATTATGATAAGTAGGCATAGGTGATGATTGGGTAGGAAAAGGGACACTTAAAGGAGGAACAAAGTTGTTGAAGGAATTGCCCCCTTGTGTCACATTGATTAGTTGAGGAATAATAGGAATACTTATGGAAGACATAGGTAAAGATGGAGGATTAAATGAAGGAGAGAGATTGTCCCCATGACCAATGTTTGTAGGAATGATACCTTGAGTTGATGTAGCCATGATGTTAGAAGTAAAAGTAGGAATACTAGTCATAAGAGTAGTCAATGGAATAGAAGGATTGACTTGTGTTTAAGGTTGTGAATAACCTAGGGTTTCGACACAACTCTTGATAAGGCATAACATTAGAATCAACAATATGTGCAATGCCACACAATATATCAATTCCATTCTCATCACTTTGAATCATGCGCTTAAGGCCTTCAATTAATGGAAGAGATTCACTATTAGGGTATTCTTGGGACATCCATTGTTGAAAGTTATCAAATTGATTATCCAATGTGGACATTTGATCTATAGAGACCCTAGTTAAAGCTTCTTCTTCATCATGGGATTCATCAATGGGGTGAATAGGCACATGATTAGGATGGGAAGAATTAGCATGATCCTCATTAGAGAAGTCACCCAAATTAGGCTCCATCTCCTCGGTAATTAAACCTTGGGAAGCCTGAATTCTAATGCTTTGTCTAACGAGGATAGAATAAGTAGGACTAATAGTGGTAAAACTCATGCACTAGAGGGAATATTTGAATTTTGAATTTTGGTACAAAGCTTACAAAATTGATTAATGCATAAGAAAATAATGATTACACAATTTGAACTTTGTTGGGGGAAGAGGATGACACAATTTCCAAAAATGAAAGGAAATTGGAATTTTAAAATTAGGACCAAGGGAATACCACTTAATTTTAAAATTAGAATTTTTTAAAATCAGGACAGACTATAATTAACCTCTTAATTTTAAAAATTTTCCTGAAATTTGAAATGTTGAATATTGGAGGTATTTTTGATTCTAGAGTGATAAAAAAATTGACAAAATCAGCCAATCTTCTAGATTTAAGCTATTAAATACAGTCATAACAGTCTCCCAAAATTCCGGGAAAAAAACTGAGGACCATGGCGAGAACGCACATGGTCTTACCAACTTTTTTCAAAATTTTCAGGGCTGAATATTACGATGATTTCAAAGCTAACCCCAAAAAATTGACAAATTTTACAACCTCTAGATGGGCAAAATGAAGGCGCAAATGTAAAAATAGGACCCTGTTAGGGTTTTGAAGAAAATGAGGAATTGAATTGCAAATTTGAAAAAAGGTCAAACCTAATGGATAGGGACACCTTAGAAATATGAATGTGAATAAAATTGATTTCAAATTTGCACAAAATCCAATTAAATTTGAAAATTAGGGTTTTATGACTTAACCACTTAATTTTGAAATTTGAATTTTGGGAAAAAGGAGGGAAATTGAAAATTTGAATTGTAGGAATGAAAACAAGTCGGAGAACAATCAAAAATCTGAAAATTAAAGGAAAATCCAATTTTTGCAAAAGTTCAAGATGATTTTTGAAAATTAGGGTTTTAACAAGTAACCTCTTAATTTTGTAAATTTGATTTGAAAATTGAACAAGAGAATGAAGAAATTGAGTTTGATAAACAAGAAAAATTTTCAGATCTAAGATAACCACAAGCAATTTTTTACAAATCACAAGTTCAATTTTAATTTTAAAAACTAGGGTTTTTAATGATTTAACCATTAAGTTTGCAGAAAATTTAAACTTGCAAATGAAAAATATCCAATTTTATTCAAAGGCAAGCATGCAAGACGTCAGGTTCACCAAAATGTAATGTGGGGAAATGTGCGAATTAGAGATCAAAAGGAAACTACTCTTACCCTCCAAGGAGAGATGAGAGTTTCACTACGGATTTACCTTCAAACACTTTTTCGCTTAGTTACATTGAAAGAGGAGAGGAGAATTCACTAGATTCAACCTTCAAAGAAGAAGATAAAATTTTGAGTGAAATGGGAATGATAAGCTAATCGCCTCTTCCTATTTGAAATGGAAAGGAATTGATTGAATTATGTAGTGCAAAAGTGACAAAGAAGTTATTATAACCTAAGATCGGAATATGGGATGAAGTTGTGCACTTGGATCTGGCATTAATATGTCGAGAAAAAGTCGCCCTGCGAATTTGAGGAAAATTTGCCTGGACCATGGCGGGAATGTACACGGTCCTCTAAAAAATCCGTGAAATGAAAAGGGTTTTTCCACCTCTAGAGCCCAAATCCGAAAGTACAGCAGTGCACCTGCAACCTACACACAAAAAAGAGAGAAAAATGGGTTGGAATTGGGGGTTTGCCTTTAGGTCAAACCCCAGTTTTGAAATTAACCAAGTAATGAAAGAAAGTATTTGCAAGTAGATGTAAATGAAAGAGTGAATTGTAAATCACACTAAACAAACAAGCAAGAGAGGAGAGTAAAAGAGAATCTATGACACAAATGAAGCTAAACAAGCAAATCATCCACCTCCCAATCTTACTTAACATTTTTTTGGGAAGGTGGGCAAGATGCAAGAGGAGCAACTTCAAGCATGGTAGATGGAGCTATCACAAGTTCCGAACAAGGACCATGCTCTTAATGATGAGTCACTTTGTCTATTACTAGGAGCTAGGATTAATGCTTATGATAACTATTTAGATAAATCATTGTCAACATCAATATATTCATATTCATCACTTGAATCATTAACATTGTTAGCATGAACATAATTTTCATCCACCTCTTCATCAAGATTAATAAAAATACGATCTTTAAAAGGAATAGAACATGAAGCATCATTTTTCTTAAGCATTTTTAATCTTGGAGATTTAGGTTGAACTTCCTCCCTAGGGTTAGGCAAAGGTTGGGAAAATGGGATTATGTCAACATTTGGAGTCTTCAGGGAGGAAATGGGTTGAGAAGTAAGTTCACGAGCCTTAGAATGATGTCTCCATTGATGCTCTATCTCTCAATGATTTCTTTTAGTTTTAGCCGAGGGTTGTGATGGTTTAGGATCAATAGGCATAGGATTCTTCTCTTCCTTTAAAGAAGGACGGATAGGAGAAGATCTACTAGGTTTGAGAGATATGAGATGTGGGGCACTTTCCTTTGTAAGATGTAGGAGGTGGAACCTCAACATATAGAGGAGGAATAGAAGGTGTAGGAAGGAGATCAGGTCCATCATGAGGAGGAGGAATAGGTCTAGGATCTCTAGGCTTACTCAAGGACAAGATCATATCATTCTTCCAGTTTTGATAATATTAAAAAAGAGCAACACTTCTAGGTTTAAGAGGTTCAAATTGTTTAAACCAAAAGTAATCAAGATTGACATCTCCATGTAACTCACTGTGGGCTAGTACATGCTATGATTAATAGTTATGATTTTGTCATTATGAGGGAATTTTAAACACTTATGAATAGTAGAAGGGATAACTTTCATGGGACAGAGCCATGGATGTCCCAACTTCACATGAAATTAATCCGATGTTGGAATGATATAAAAAATGAAATATAAGTACTTAGTAACAAGCTCAATTGCAAGAGTAATAGAGCCAATAGTAGGACAAGAGAAACTATCAAATACCTTAACCACCACATCAGATTTGTCACATGTTACTTGATGCAATTGTAAAGTATAAAGATATTCTTCATGTTAGGGTCCCCATAGATACTGAGAGGGGGGGGGGGGGTGAATCAGTATTTGACCGGTAGTAAGAATTTCTTAAGTTGAAACATGCACAACATAATATAACAGTGTACCGGTATGCAAGAAATAATGCAATAAATAGAATCAAGAATATCCATATGAAAAGTACACCATAACACAAGATGTTTAACGAGGAAACCCGGTGTGGGAAAAAACTCGGTGGAATTTGTGACCCACAATATTCACTCACTGGCCAATAAGAGAATATTACTTACAATAGGGGCCTGCACATGCAGGAAGGCCAACTATCTAGAGCTCACTGCTCAATGGGAAGTCACACTGACTTACAATAAGGATTATACTAATCCAATGACTTGTATTGCTTTACAATAGCATCTCCAATGCCAAATCTAGTACCGGTTCATGCTCTGTTCTTTACATATACCCTTGACCTATAATTCACACATTAGGTCTGCCTAATAATTTTCTTTATGCTCCTTACATCTCTTTTTCAAATGTCTACAATGATCTCCTTTATATACAAGAGTCATTTTACAATTTGCCAAGTCGGCTTACAATAATAAACAAAATATTACATAACAAAAATCCTGTCGATCTCTATGTCGGTATACATGTTTTCTTCTGTGCCCGTGCTGGTGTAGAGTGATCTGTTGATGCTGGTGCACTGTCTTGCCTGTGTAATGCTTTGCCGGTATGATGTCTTGCCGGTGCCATAGGATTGCAAGGTTGCCATCAATGACAAAACCTTCAATCACATACAATGTCTCATTGGAGTGTCCATATGCCAACAATCTCCCCCTTTGGCATTGATGGCAACACTCATGAGAAATTTCAAAAGTATCCAAAAATGTGTAGTCCAAAAATGTTACCAAAAATGTTTACCAAAAATGTGAGAGCTCCCCCTGAGCATATGATTCCTGTGTTTGGAATGTGTTTGGAATTTTCTCATTCCACTACTCCCCCTTTGGCATCAATGACAAAGGTTGTCAAGATGTCAGTAGAGTTTGTAGTTTCATCTATCCATATCCTCAACCCTGTAGCTGGGTAGTTAACAGATCTCCCAAAATTAAGTTTATACTATCCATAAACTTTTTACTATCTTTTATTGTTGTTTCAGTCCTCTTTACTGTACCGGTGAGATGCTGCAAATGCTCTGCCGATGTTTTGTTTCCCTATGTTAGTGCCTTTGAAATTTCCTTCCGCAGAGATGCTAAATAGTCCAATCTTGGACTCAGTTTAGATCTCAGATGTTTTGCCTTGTTTATTATTCTCTCTTTCTCTCTTTCCAGTTTGAGTAGTTCTTCCTCAAAATTTGCTATCTTCTCTTGAAAAACTGATAATGAATCAGGTGAGTTTACAAGATTGTCTGCAAGCTTATTTATCTCATCTTGTGCCTTGCTTATTTTCTTGTCAAAATCTACTTCTTGTCAATATCTACAGTCAAAAATTTTGTTTTACATGTATCTTTATACAGATTTTTGTATTCTTTCAACAAACTACATAGTTCCGATAGAAGTGTGTCAAAATCTCTGTTACACTTCTTTATTTCCTCATCAAAGAATTTCTGTTTTTCTTTTTCCACCTTATCCTTTACTGATTCTTCCTTTATTTTCTCAATGTTTTCAGAAATATATTTACACAACGTATCCAATTGTCCTAAAGAATCTTTATTATCTATATTACAGTTTGGAGCTATTGCCTTCAAACTTGGTATAGAATCATCAATTGCCTTATAAGCCTGTGAACTGCAGTCAGTTATTTTCTTAATAGAATCAAGCAATACCTCAGTCACATTTGTTGACTTGAATGTTGATGGTGATCCAACAATCTAAGTGCCGGTGGAAGTAACCATGCTTGTATTGACCTCTGGTAGGTCAGTTTGTGTCTGCATTTCTTTTAGCACTAGTTTTCCTACTTCACTACTTACTGGTGGTACTGTTTCCTTATGTACCTATTTTTCCTGAGCCTTTAGCTCTGTTGATTTCTCTGAATGTTGTGTTGTCTCTGTCTATGCCTCAGATTCTACCTTTTTCTCTGTATCTTGTGTCGGTTTCTCTGTTTCCCCTACTACCAGAGGCTCTTTAGCCATATCTGACTTGTCAGTATCTTTATCAACTATTATGTTGATCTTTTGGGTATCAACATTTACAGTATATAGAACTTCAGAATTAGGATTTTTATCCTCTACATCCATACTTTCTGCTACTGGTTGATTTTCAGTAGTTGTAATTTTCACCGGTGGGGGTAGGTTGTCTTGAACTTTTATGCTTGGTGGTGCACCCACTTTGCCTTTCCCCTTGTCTCTATCCTTCTGATATACCTTTATAGGTTTAGGGTTCCTGTACTCTTCTTGTTTCTCTTTGTCAACCAGGAATATATCCCAACCATCTTTTGTTTCCTCTATGACTTCATTGACTCTTCCTGCCATTAGTGAAATGTGTCGATGTGTAGTAGAGAATACTGACCGGTTTGCTTGAGCAATCAAATCATCAATTTCCTTGGGAGAGTTTACCGGATATACAACAAGTAGTTTCTCTATTTTTATTTTCTTATCTAATTCAATCACTACTTGCCTTCTAGCTTCTAACCTTTTGAACAAATCATCAGGAATTTCATTTGCTACTTCCATCAAAAATTTCTTATACATGTCCATATGCAGTATAACACTGTTCTCAACTTGTTCTTTCTCATCAGCAGATAGAGTGTCATAAATTTTCTCTATGTTTTTCAGTTTTCCTTCCTCTGTGATTTCATTTAACAATATATCAAGAGGGGCCAAGTCACTGTTTGTCCTTTTCTTTTTCTTTGGTGTCAGCTTCTTCTTGGGTGTGGCCTTTCTAACTGGAGATCTCACTGCTTGTTGCTTTTGCCTTGTCCTTCTAGGTGAAGGAGTGGTTGCCGGTGAGGAATCTCTTTTTCTAACAACTCTTTTAAAAGTTGCTGGCATGTCACCTTCCGAAGAAGTACCTATCGGCGATAGGTGAGTTTTAGGTTGTGGGGCTGCCAACTCATCTTCTGTTATGCTGGTTTTCTTTAGTACATCTTCCTTAATGGCCTTTGCTTGCCTGGATCCTTTCCTCACAAATGCCTCAACCTTCTTTACTCTTTTCTTAGATTGTATTTGGCTTTCTTTGGTTTCAGCACTACCAAATATTTCTTCCTTAGGTTCATTGGGGGCTTCCAGAAGTGCTTTAGCATAAGTTTCAACTATGTGATCATCTGTCTCATAGCCCATCTCGGTTACCCAAATTTTCCTTGGGATGACTGCTTCCATCCAGATTTCATCTTTCTTAATAACAAAGCATATATCATCTTTGTATTTGTCTACTATTTTTTGGGATAACCTTATTCTTTGCTTCATTTTGGTTTTCAATGCTTGGAAAAAGTCATGAATATTGTTCTCGTTGTTCTCACCCATGGTATTGAATAGTTCTGTCAATTGCTTTCCTACCGGTATGTCATATCCAAGTTCTTTATAACCTATATTGGGAACCTATTTTGTTATGTGTAGCATTAGACATAGTAACAAATTTCCAAATTTGAAAGTTCCTTTCTTGTCCTTCTTTATCTTTCCAAGGTTGTCTATTAGTTCATCCTTTAACCATTCACAGATGCCAATTTTTGCATTGTTTGTTATCATATCATAAGCACTTTTAATGCATCAACTTGAAACTGAGTTAAGTCTGTTGGCATGAGTGGCTTTGTAACCTAATATCATACTTATGAATCTCACATTGATATCTTTTACATCATTAACCCTTAGAGATCTCTTATCAAAAGTTGCACCAGTTAGTTTTGTAACTAGGTCATTTGGAACCTTCTTGGTTTTGTCTGGTCTCTTACCGGTGGTCGGTAACCCTGTGACAACTTTCATAGCTTCCTTGGTGATCTTATGGATTGCATCTAGCCAGAAAAATTCTCCATGAACTCTGCTTAACACTATCCTAATCACATCCTTAGGAAATTCAGGAATGCTAAGGATTTCTATGAATCCTAGGGTTTCAATAACCTTGTGTTCATTTTTAACATTGCCGGTATCATCACATATTATGGTTTTATACATGGTTTTTATTTCCTCATCTCCTAACTCTTCAATGTTGCAGTGGATGTACATTCTAGGGTTTTTAGCATATACAACACCTTTAGGGATTTGAGAAAAAGCACCTAAGGTATCATCTTTCATTGCTATCTCGGGGACTAACTAAAATACAGGCCTAGGTCTTTTAATTACTTCAACAACAGTAGGGTTTGCTATGTATTCAATTAAAGAGGTGGATGCCATGATTAAATACCTTTTTCTACCTTGGGTGGATGATTGCTTGGAGTGTGCTTGCTTCTTGCTCGAAATGCCTTAGCTCAGAATCTTTGCGCTCTCTGAAAATTTGAAATCACAGTGAAATGAAATGGAACCAAAACCTTATTTTTATAAAGTCTTTTCGCCATCTACCACATTAATTGTATGTCGATTAAGTATTCACTTAACATTGTCTGCCGGTAATAAGTAATTTTCAACTTCTTATCTCTAACCGAGGGAATAATTAGCACATGTGTCATTAGATTGCCAAACCCTCAAGGAAATTTTCTTCAATTAGATGAAGAACTTCCTGCTGGTGGAGCACTACTCTGTCCTGCCGGTGAAGCATCATTCTATCCTATCGGTGAAGCATTGGTTGGTTCTACCGGTGGAGAAGTATTCCCAATATTTAGATCAGCTTTTCTAATCCATTGCTTTGAGAATTCTTGCTTAACCTCTTCAACTTTTTCTTTACCTTTCAAGCTAGCACTTTTGTTGTCTACTGGTGTTCCTTTACTTCTACAAAATTTAGCAATATGCCCAATCTTGTTACATGCATAACAAGTTACATTATTCTTCTGAATAGCTTTCCCATAACCTATGTTGGTTTGTGTTCTGCATTGATTTGATAAATGTCCAAATCTTCCACAAACATAACATCTCACATTCATTCTACAGTTTTCAGAGTTATGATCAACTTTGTTGCATTTTGAACGTTGACCGGTGGGTGTATTGATATTCTGATAATTCCTAGATCTACATTCAATTGCTCTATGACCATACTTATTACAGTTAAAGCATTTTCCATTGAATTTATAAGCATTAGGTTGTCTTACCGGTTTGCTGTGATCCCAAGTATTTGCAGTACCGGAGCTTTCACCAACTTCAAATCCAATTCTAGAAGTGTCACCTTTAGGTTTTTGATTCGTCAGCAAGGTACCAAGTTCCTCTGAGCTTTTCTTGAATTTTTCTTTGTGTTGATTTGCACTTTCCAGTTCTCTCTCCAAGATTTCTTTTTGTCTCATTAGTTCATTTGAGTCATTTTGAGTATGCATCAGATCTGTCTTCAACATGTCATTTTCATAGCTAAGTCTTGGGTTCTCATTTGCTACATCACTTAGTCTTCTAGTCAATTCTTCTTCATTCTTTTTCCTGTCCTCAATCTCTTTGCAAAATCTCATAGTCATATCCTGCATTTCATTTTTTGTTGTCATGATCTCTTGTTTCAACTTGCTTATCATATCATTAAGTGATTCCTTTTCATCATTCTCATTTTGCAGTTTTTCACAGAGTTCTCTTCTCTTATTTCTTACAACAGTAAAATTTTCTTGAAGTGCCTAAATGATATCCTGAGCTGCTCTTATATCATCTTCTAATTTGATATTTTTCAATTTCTTTGCATCATAGTCTGTAAGAGCTCCTTCAAGTTGCTTCATCAGATTTTCCATCTTTACCGGTGTCAAGATCTTCCTCAAGCTGTTAGGCTTCTGAAAATAGAGGACCAAGCTCTGATACCAATTGTTAGGGGTCCCACAGATACTGAGAGGGGGGGGGTGAATCAGTATCTAACTGGTAGTAAGAATTTCTTAAGTTAAAACATGCAGAACATAATATAATAGTGTACTGGTATGCAAGAAATAATGCAATAAACAGAATCAAGAATATCCACATGAAAAGTACACCATAACACAAGATGTTTAATGAGAAAACCTGGTGTGGGAAAAACCTTGGTGGGATTTGTGACCCACAATATTCACTCACTGGTCAATAAGAGAATATTACTTACAATAGGGGCCTGCACATGCAGGAAGGCCAACTGTCTAGAGCTCACTGCTCAATGGGAAGTCACACTGACTTACAATAAGGACTATACTAATCCAATGACTTGTACTGCTTTACAATAGCATCTCCAATGCTAGATTTATTACTGGTTTGTGCTCTATTCTTTACATATACCCTTGACCTATAATTCGCACATTAGGTCTACCTAATAATTTTCTTTATGCTCCTTACATCTCTTTTTCAAATGTCTACAATGATCTCCTTTATATACAAGAGTCATTTTACAATTTGCCAAGTCGGGTTACAATAATAAACAAAATATTACATAACAAAAATCCTGTCAGCCTCTATGCCAGTATACATGTTTTCTTCTGTGCCCGTGCTAGTGTAGAGTGATCTATTGATGCCGGTGCACTGTCTTGCCTGTGTAATGCTTTGCCGGTATGATGTCTTGCCGGTGCCATAGGATTGCAAGGTTGCCATCAATGACAAAACCTTCAATCACATACAATGTCTCATTGGAGTGTCCATATGCCAACACTTCAATCATCACATTCACCATACACACCAGATCAATCAACACCCCTCATGAGAGTATGTCTTTGATCTTTGTAGTGATATATAGTGGGTCATTAGGTGCTTCAACAGTCTAACTAGGATAAAAGGTAATGCATAGGTCCTTAGGAGGTGCAGGTTTATCAATAAGATTCACCACATTATTAAAGGCCAAGGTCATTGGGAGAAAATCCAAGATTCTTACATTAAACCATATTAGTAAAATGGGAAGGCAAAGGATTAGTAAAGATTTGGAGGTTTTGATTTGGAGGAGCTATAGGTTTATTTCCCTTGGCATTCACACCAGCTACAGATATGCTCTTTTTATCAATAAGGTCTTGAATTATACTCCTTAAGGAATAACACTTGTCAGTGTCATGACCGGGTTGATGATGATATTGGCAAAAAACTTTGGAATGATGATAAGGTGGCAAAGGTTTGGATGTGTCAATTGGTTTGATCGGAGGAAGTTTCAACACATTTTTATTTAATAATTGTGACATGATACTATGGAAAGATTCAAAAAGAGGAGTAAATTCATTTATAAAATACTTGGATAAAGGAGGCACACCTGTTATTGCCGTTGCTACTTGGGTATTGGTATTTTCAATGAACTTGATGAATCCCTTAATTGGTTTAAACTTCATAAAAGGTTATTGAGCACTTTCATTCTTATCAACTAGAGCCATTGAAGGAGATTGTTCAAATTGACTCACTTGAAGCTGATAGCTATGAAACATTCTGCACAATTGCGTAAAGGAACTAAACTTAGAAAAGAGAAGCTTATCCCTAATATATTTTTGCAAATTAGAAATAAAAATTCGTTGAACATCTTGATCAAGCATAAGATAAGCAATTTGAGAATACAAATGTTTATATTTGTATACAGGTAAAAATGACAATGAGAAACTATTGCAAAACTATTAAATATCCAACGACAAATAAACCCTAGTTCTACAATAAAGCATTCACCATACACCAGTGAAGAAACCTAAGAACGTGCAAATCAACAAATAAGATAATCATACATTCACATACCAAGTAGGATTTTATCTCCATTGATCTTGTTTGGTATATTTGCTCTCAGATTTTGTATGTGCATAATAGATAAAAAAATAATGGATTGTGGTTGTGAAGTCACTTAATCGCTTGAAGGTTTGATTGCCGCATTTGTTAGGGTCTTGAAAGGATCCTCTTATATAGAAGGCACCTTAGAAAATGGAGGGACGGGATCAAGAGGTAAAATGATAAATGACTGGCTAGGATTAAAGGGCAGGTAGGGAAAATAATAAAATAATGAGAGGGTAGTTAGGATAAATGAAAAAATAAATGAAATGTGTCATGGAGAGAAAAAAACTAATGAAATAAATAATAAATAAATAAATAACTATTTAATTAATAGAGGAAGTGGGACCAAATAAATAAAATATTTATTTAATTTAGGGAAAAGATAATTTAAATAAATAATATTTATTTAAATAGGGAAGCCTAGAAGAGGATAAGTGAATTAATTAAATAAATAAAACTCTATTTAATGAATAGAAGACTTGGGATAAAATTATTAAATAAATAAAAATATTTTTTAATTAGACTAGGACAATTTTAGGTGTCTAGAATATCTACCAATAAAATCAGTCACTTTTTCTTTAATGCCTTGCTTACAATGCATCAAATTAGTCAAAGTAATCTTAGGACCAATAATATTGTGAAATTGTTGAATAAAAGCATTAGACAATTGGTGAAATGATGTAACAGAATAAGGAGGCAAAGAACAATACCATTGCAAATATTTATCCCTAAATGTTCTAGTAAACAATTTAGCCAGAAGTCTTTGATCATGAGCAAAATCACTACACAAAGTTTGAAATGTTCTTGCACGAGTTGAGGGATCACCGTTTCCATTATAAATTTACAATTGAGGGACTTCCACATGTTTAGGGGAGACAACATGAACAATATCATTAGATAATGAGATCGCTACATCAAATGTGGGAACGCTATTACACTTTGATTGGTTCATGGAAGCTATTTTTTATTGTAAGGGTAACAGGGTTTGAGCTAGGTTGTTAATGGTTAATTCGATGTATGGATTGAAATTAGATATGTTGGATTGGGATGGAGGAGTAATATTATTATATGAAGGAGAAGGTTGAGAATAAAGAAGTGGAACACAATGATAGGTAGGTATGGGAGATGATTGGGTCACAAATGGAAGACTCACAAAAGGAGGTATGAAATTTTTTTGATTAGTAATGTTGTCCCCTTGACTAACATGTGTAGGATTAACATTTTGTGTGGAAGTATTTATGATGTTAGATGTGAAAGTAGGCACACTAGGAATAGATGTAGCAATAGGAATAGAATGATTAACTTGACTAGGCTCTTCAGTGTAACCAAGAGCTTCAACACAACTTTTCATAGGCATGATATTAGTGTCAAAAATATAAGAAAGGCCACACAACAAATCAACATCAATTTTATTACTTTGAGCCATTCTTTTTAATCCTTCAGTAAAAGGGATAGCCTCACTTTCTGGGTATTGTTGACTCATCCATTGTTCAAGATTTTCAAATTCAAAATCAATCTTCTCCAAATGGTCAACGAAAACCCTAGTTAGTGATTGACCCTCATCATGAGAATTATGTAAAGAATGGGGATAAATAACATCAATTGTTGGAATAGAAGAACCACCCACATTCTCTTGAAAAAAGTTATCCAAATTAGGCTCCATATCCTTAGTAATTAAACCTCGATAAGCCTTAATTCTACAACTTTTTCTCATGGGAATGTTATAGGTAGGAGTAATGGTAGTAAAACTCATGCACAAAGGAGGGAAATTTGAATTTGAAAATTGAAATTATGATTAAGCAATACAAAATTTTATAAAAAATGATTGATTAACCAATTAATTAAGCAATTTCATTTGTGAATTTGAAAGATAAATGCCTCTAGACCAGAACTAAAAATTGATTTTAAAATTGTGCAACCCAAAAGATAAATTTTAGAATTATAAATTAGGGTTTTTATAAATTCAACCACTAGATTTATGTAATTCAGTTTGAATTTTAAATTAAATGAATAATCAGATCTAAAATAATAACTCCAAATTAGACAACCCACAAACTCAATTTTAGGATTAAAAATTATGTTTTTTTAGTGAATTTAACCTCTAAATTTTAGAAATTCAATTGAAAATTAAACTTGTAAATGTAAATTTGAATTTGAAATGCATAAACACTCAGATGTGAGAACATAAATCAGAAATAAAGGTGTTAGGATTCGGGTTCACCAAAATATATTGTTGAAAAATTAGGGTTTCCACAATTAGGTATATGAAAACCACTAATTTCTACTTAGGGACCATTACATTAAAAGAGGGGTAAACCCAATAGATCTAGCCAGAAATTAGAAAGGATAGGGATAAGAATACTTATTAGGTTTATTGGATTTGAATTGATTGACCTTTTTAAGTTGAATTGTAAAATGCTAAAATTATGGGAAATGTGTCAAAATTGAAGTAAAAACACATGAACAGTGAACTATAGTTGTTAGATCAAGCCACAAACATGGATCTAAGGAATGTCAGTGTTTTTGGATCTATTCCCAATTGGATCTCCTGAAATGCCAGAACCAATATGCCCATTGCACCGGTCCTCCACCCTCTTCTCCATCCAAAGGGGAATCTATTTGTCACTCTAAATAAAGCCAATTTTGAAGATCACAACTTTGTACATGCTCATGTGCACACTAGAAAAGAGAAATAGGTTGGGAATAGGGGTTTGCCTCAGGTCAAAACCCAACTTTGGAATTAGCAATGAAATAAAAATGAAATGTAATTGAATTTCAGTAATGAAAATGTTCTCCTTTTGAGGGAGATGCTGAATAATGACTGAAACACTAATGATATACATTTTAATGGAGTTTTGTTTGCCTTCACAAGGGATTAGGGTTTCATGAATTATTCATAAACATAGAACATGAAATCCAAATCCAATGCTTGAATCTTCACTTTACTTCTACTCCAATGCTTGAAAGAAGACTGATTACTTGCTCACTTGAATTTGAATGAATGCTTGATTACTTGATTGAATTCCTAGATGTATGGTTACCAAAATGAAAGGGGTAGACCTCCTTTAATACCTTCTCATAAAAAAACAACTTAATTTTCCAACATGAGCCGATATGGGATCTAGATCTGTGCCAAAATGATATGACCGTTAAGGGGCCCAAAAATGGATCCTGATTGGGAGGACCAGAGGGCTAGTGCCCTGGTCCTGACCAATCAAGAACCAAGAAACAAGGGGGAAATGAAGTGGAAGGTAAAAATAATGAAGAATTTGCATGGTATGAGGAAAATTAGGGCTTTAATCAGACCTCGGGATATGAACACCAAGGGGAGGGCCCAAATGAGGATAAAATTATAAGGGAGTACAATTTAGGACGCTACACTACCAAATTCAAGTGAGCAAGTAATTAGTCTTCTTTCAAGCATTGGAGAAGAAGTAAAGTCAAGATTCAAGCATTGGAGATGACATTCATGTTCTATGTTTTTTGAAGACTATCTACATGACACCCTAATTCCTTGTGAAGACAAACAAAAGTTCATAAAAAGGTATATCATTAGTGTTTCAAACATTTTCAGCATTTTCCTCTGTAGACACCCAAAGCTATCTACTTAATTAAATTAATAATTAATTAATTCATCTTAACCCTCTTCTCCTATCAATTAAATAAATTATTCAATTTATTTAATTTAATTCATTAAACCATGTTCTCACAATTAGTTAAATAAATAAAGCATATTTGTTTAATCAACCCCTCTCCACATTTAAATAAATTATTTATTTAAATCCCTAAAATCCTCTCTCTCACATTTAAATAAATAAATATTTATTTAAAATCCCTAAAACCCTCCCACTTGCTCACTAACTTCCTTCTACATTCTTCTAACTTTCTTCTAGACTCTTCTAACCCCTCTAATTATCCTAATACCCCTCCTAATAATTTTCACATTCCTTAAGAAAAAGGTCACTTCTCAAAACATGCAAAGTCTTCACAAAGCATTAAAGGATTTGTGTCTCCAACAAGATAACCTCTAGTGTCTTCTAAAACCATTAAGGCTCTTACATGACCATAAATGGTTAAATCAAACTCAACCTTTTGTTAGAGACTCTCTCTCTAACTCATGGGTCTCTTCAAGCATTCATTTCTTTGACCATGGTTATCCCTTTTACTCTTGCACAAGAGTTTATCCCTTGGATAATATATTTATCCAATAACCCAACCCACATGAGGTTACCCTCATGTCTCCTCAGGCATTAAATGCTCCTTCCCTCTCCTCTCAAGCTATCTCATGTTGACACTTGTCATCATGGGATTGGGTTGAAAGCCACCACATAGATCCTAAACCCATAAATCTTGACCCTTCACAAGCTCACTCAATCTTCGCCATTCAATCAACATTTTTTTCTATAAAAGGACCTCATTCCCCAAGCAAAAAAAAGGCATTAGAGAGCATTAGAGCATTGTTATTATAGTGGAATTTACATAGACATTAGGAGTTTTCTCATAGCAACCCTTTTACACCTACATAGAATTTGTTTATCATCTACAAACATCTTGAATCTCCATATGGAATCCATGGATAGTACTAAAAGTTGAGAGCTACACTCATTTGGGACTTGGAGAGGGGATAAACAAGGAAGAAACATCAAAAGGAATCATGGAAGCATCTTAGGGATATTTCTCTTCTTTCTCCCCTTTTATCTTGCTTTACTTATATGCTTTTTAATCTTTCTTGCTATGTTTGGAATGGTTTTAGTTCTTTGTTTTGGCTTTTTGGTTGGAACTAATGTATTAAAATTGAAATTTTTTTTGTTGCCTTGTCCCCATTTCCTCAAAATAACCCTTAAAAGGAAATCATTTCCATTACACTACCTCATTTACATTTTGTGGTGGGGAAAAAGTGAGACCGAGTGACTAGGATCTAATCCCATGGGAATACGAAAGAGCCTAGGGAGATAGCTCACTTTGGCTACTTCTTATGAGAAAGAGAGATCCAAGGATTATCTCTTAGGATTTCTATTCCTCTTGTTGTAGGTGTTGAGAAAAAATAGGGTTTGAATGATCCACTAGACTAGGAGATGAACAATGAAGCATATATGAACTGAAATTGAACAAACTTGCAGATCTGGAATTGAGATACTGAAAGAGGAGAAGGGGGAGGAATTTGGATGTGTACCTGATGATGAAAAATGAGCCAAACTAATTGTTGAGCATCAAATTTGAATTAAGTAAAATATATTGATTCGTAAGATTGAATTACAAGAGCCCTCCATTTTTAGAAAAAACCATTATTTTTATTGATATCATAATAACCCATAAGTTATCGAACAAATCTGATAGCATTCTATCGAAATATCCAAAATCCAAATAATATCAATGAGACCCAGCAATGTCTCATCGATATAAAAAGGGCATCGAAGGAAAGGGAACACCGATGAACTCTAGAAAAGACTCATCGAAAGCAATGATTTTACCGACAGAAGATATTGAAGAAAGTAGAGACGTTTTCATCGATGGGAGAAAGCTTTTGAGGAAATAATACCATCGGCGCAACATGAAGGAAACTCACTGAAAGAAGCATTCTTATCAAAAGAGTGATATCGATAAAATAGAAGAAAGTTATGTGGATAAAAGATATCGATGAAGATATGAGTTTCGAGGAAGATCAAGGGCGTTTTACCGATATGCATGATTTTGCCAATACAACTTTATCAATGAAAAATTACTAATGAGCTCATTGATGAAAAGATGATAGCGGAAGCAAGTCATCAAAAGTAAAGAAGACTTCGATGAAACAATAGACCCGTTTATCGATGGGGTGTAGTGATGTCGATAGAAATGGAGTTTCAATGGAAGGATAAAGGAAGTCACTGAAGCCCTAGGTCTCTTCGATATGAACCTGATAGACATAAAAAATATATTGATGGGGAGATGGCTATAATGACCGAATGCAACATTTTGATAAAGGGAGAAAATTCATACTCAAAGTAATATTCAAAACAAAAGTATCATCGATAGAGACAAAGAGATCAATGGAATAAAAAATGAGGGATCAAAAGATATATTCTCATCGAAATGATTGCCGTGAAAATCAGAAACAAATCTCAAGGAAGGTCACATCGCCATTAAATTTGAACGTGTTCCCAAGTAACCGTTGTTAAAACTACCATTATTAACTGATCAAAGACGACATGAGGATGCTAAATAGAGATATTGTAATGAATAAATATGACAAGTACATCGAGCACATGGGGGTACTCAATTTGTTTATCTTCCAGTTTGTTAACAAAAAATGTTAGTTAAGGGTTATATGTTGAAAAGTCACAACGCTTGGTGATAATGTATACTCTCATATAAAGAAGGGAACTTTGGTAATGTGGGATAATCAAGAGAGGAGTAGATTATAGCCTGAAGCTTACCATTGTACTTTTTGGAAAATATATAATATAATCAGTCATTTTCCTTTGCATTTATGTTGTGGATTATTGCATTTTCTGCAAGCAGTTGCTTATGATATTATCTAAAGGAGATAAGGTTATTCATGTTCTTCTAGTAAAATTTTGTGTTTCATATTGTAGATTTGGATAAAAAAGATTTACTTGTGAATTGTAATTGTTCCCTGTATTTCTTCCTTGGATGGTCTCTCAAAAGTTAGGGTTAAATTCATTCAACCAGTTTACAATATAGACACTGAAGTAGAGCTCATAAGAAATAGTAATTGACAGACTCATCGAGAGGGGGTGGGTTTAAAAATTGTCTCATAAGTTTACACAATAAGTCCTAAAGAAATATAAAAGACTCTGTAGCCCAAACAATGAAGAAAGGCACTGGTCATCTATAGAATACAACTCATCAGTTCACATTTCACTTTAAAAGTAATAGGAGTATCTGAGTAGGAAATACAGATTAGACTAGCAATAGTGTATATACATATATTTCAAGCACAAAGATCAAATAACTTCTACAACAACAATCTTGAACTCATTTAATATATCTCCATCCTGGGAATTTATGCCATTCTGATATAGGAGGAAATCAGATCAAGATACTTAATCTGCTATAAAAAGCATTAGTCATTGAAAACAACTAGTGAGTAGGTATACCCGCCTAGGTCCCGCAGAGCCTAAAGTGAGAGAGTTATTAATCAAATAGGTTCACTCTATAAGTTGGCCAAGTCAATTGGAAGGTTTGAGCATAGGAGTTGGAATTTCCTTAGAACCTATCCAATCTATTGATTTGAGACCCAACACTGACCAGGACCAGGGTGCCATGCCATTGTCCTTAAGAACCTGATAGAGAGCTGCAATTGAGAGGCTACAAATTGGAGATCCTGAACCTTCAACCTACCAAAATTCACTGATTTTGAGGGGGACTAGGGAGTCACGCCCCTGTACCTAATGGATTAGGATAGATATGAGACCTCTGGTCAGTTCCTATGCCTTCTGCTAATCCGGGAAGCCTTTCGAGTACCTGTTTCTACACCTAAAACTAAAAAGAGAGGGTTTGGGTGGCTATATAGGAGTTTTCCTTGGTCAAAACCCTTTTTTGGTGATTTCCACCTCCATAAATAGCCTATTTGTATAGTAAAATAATGCGTGCAGGAATCTTATGTGTGTGCAAGACCCTAAAATGAAAGCAAACAATCTAGAGCAACCCTAAGGAGTAAACCCTAATTGCTTATAATTGACAAAGTAAATGCTCTAAATCAATGATGCAAAGTGATATAAAGAATGAATTTAAATATGTAAATTGATGTAATGAAGCTCATGCAAAGACATGAAAATAACATGAAACCATACCCAACCCCTAGGGGAGGGGTACAAGCCAATCGTCAGTCAGTGATCTCCTATTATTCTTCAATGTCTTCAAGGCTCCTAATTGATGATGAATGCTTGAAAAATACTTGATTTATTATTTATGAATGTTGTTGAATGTTGTTAAAGACTTCACATAGGCTTCTCTTTCACTACATAGAAGGCTCCTTGTGATCGCTTGTTCTTAGATCTTAGTTCTTAGATTCCTTCAAACGAAGAAAGAGAGCTCTTATGTATGAAACCATAGATCTTAATTTTGTCTTTAGGCCAACCTAGGATTTGAATTTTAGGCCAATCTCTTAGGGTTAAGCATTATAATATCATAGAATTATGCTCCTGAAATTTTGGGAAAAATGTCGGGGACCGTGTGCAAAGTGCACAATGTTCGACCAAATTTTTACCAAATTTTCAGGGATGTTAGATATGATGATATTAGAGAAAATCCCAAAGTTACATCTGATTTTGAGGTGTTTTGATATGTGAAATCGAGCCTTAAAGGTCAAAATAGGATATAATTAGGGTTTATGATTTAATGATTTATTGGAGGAATAAAATAAAAAGGGGAACACTTAGGGTAAAGGGTCCAATTTTATGATGTATGAAGTGATGAAATATGAATTTATATTTAATTAAATTAATTAATTAAATTCTTAAAGGAAAATTACAATGGAGGATGCAAACACACTAAGGTGGGTGCTAAACTAAGCGTAGAATTGTATCACCCTAGCAAGGGTGTACAATTTACGATGCTAGATTTAGCCCCCACTTTAGCAATCATATGAAACTATGTGCATATGCAATTTAGAGTAAAGAAAAGTAAACATTCATGAAAAAGGATATATCCACAAGTTTTCAGATGAAGCCCCCAGCGGTATATGCAGTACACAGTTAGGAACCGTACACTACAAAACCACATGTTAGATAAAATCATAAAATCACCTAAATGCTTACTAAGGAGGGTGATGAAAATTCGAGGGTAGCTATATGCCCCCCTATTTTGGCTTTCTAATTTAGTGAGTTATAACATGGTATCATGTTTACCACATCGAATTGTGAAAAAAGATTGATGAAAAATGCTCACAAGAAGATTTGATACAAAATCAAAAACTAATGGAGAATCATTTGGTAAGAAAGAGGGCTAAACCTCAATTCCAACACAACAAAGAGTGTGAGAATTTGAGAGCTCTCTAACACAAGATGAAATATTTAAATTGAAACAAATGCAACAGATATACTCCAAAAATGCAACTCCATCAAGGAAATTGGAAAAGAATGGAGGATTGAAATGACATCAAAGAGAGATTATTTATAGCAACACTCTTCTAAAAGAAGACAAGATATTCTCATCAGGGATATCCACATGCACAAAATAGAAGGGTTTATTATAAAAGACACTAATCAATAAAGGAGAAATTAATGAATGATCAAAGACTTCCAACAACAAGGAGGAGGTCTCAATTAAGGATATGTACTTAAGATCCCCATTAGCGATTCTTGTTCCAATATGAGAGACGGAATTCAAATATGAATACACCTCTACAATAAATAATAAATCCTTATAGAAGACACTACTTCACAAAGGGGAAATTTTAATCTCATGGAGAGATTTTTGAAATCACTCTTGCCCCCCATATACAGGGAGAAGAGCTGAGATAGAAATAGGCTATTATGTTGCTTCAAAAAGTATGATTGCACATGAAATTGTACCATCATGAATGACAATGAACCCCCAGTAAGTGAGCTACCATTGTCACATAATGACGAGCAACATAATAGTCATTAATGTTATTTAAAGACATGATAGATTGAATGAGGTATTTGAATATTACATGTTAAATTCTCTACTATAAGTGAGATTAAAAACATGTGTAAGATGATGAATGTTAAAAAGTCTTTAGAAAGAGAGAAGTTTATAGGAGTAGAATAGGCCTCTAAGTCATACTTTTCTTGCACACATGAAATATTAGGAGAGGGATAAGTGTAATCCATTAGAGCCTTATTCCTAGAAGAAGCGATTTTAAAATGAGTAGAAGATAAAGTCTCATAAGGGGGATTAGAAATCTCTTGAGGAGATTCATAAAATAGTTTTTCATCACCAAGATTTCCTTATGAGGGGGATGAGTGTTGAAAGAAGTAGAAGATGATTTAATTGAGGTGAGGTCATCATCACTACTAAATATAACATTCAAATTAAGAGATGGTATTTTAGATGTTTTTGGTGGGCTTAGAAGGATTATATCCAAGTCCAAATGAAGCTTCAGGTGTATTATGTTCCAAAGGAACTTTGATTCCTTGTTCATTTGTGCCACAACTATTTCCATTATAGCCACTCTTAGCTAAAATGTGAAAACTAGGACCATAAAGGGATGCCAAATCAGAAAGAGATGGCGATGCCTCATAGGTCTCAGTGCTATATGAATTAGAGGAAAGATTTTAAGGATTATTTGAATTAGAAGCAGCCACAAAGTGGTTACTTAGTTGTTTAGACAAAGTGGGTTGCTCTTTATGTCCCTCCTTAGATTTCTCCTTCTTAGTCTTAGATTCTTTCTAAGATACTCTATACTCTCCTACAAAACTAGGGTTAAAGTCTAGAGATCCCCAATCATCATCCGAAAGCACTCCTTTGGGAGAGAAGATATCATTGGGAGGAGATTTTGACTGAATAGAAGAATCAGGAGTACTACAAGGAACAATATCATTAAAGGAAATAGATGTATTTGAAGAAGTAGGAGGATTCAAAGAAGAATGGGAAGTAGTTGAACAAGAAGATTTAGATTTTAATGGTTCTTGAGGTTTGTCAGCTAACAAGGTATATGTCTTATAGTTATAAATAAACTTGAATTTCCTATGCAAATTTGAGGGACAACTTGCATACTATGAATCCACGGTCTCCCTAATAGAAGGTTATATGTCAAATTACTAGGCATGACATGAATAGGTGTAGGTAACATAATGGGACCTACCTTAACAGGCATGGTTATGATACATAAACATTGTTTAGCAACATTATAAAATCCTTGATTAGAAATAGAAGCAGGTTCGATGAGAGAACGTTCCACATTAATCTTATCCAGTAAGTCCACACCACAAACATTAAGGCCAGACCCATTGTCCACAAGGGTTCGTCTTATAGCTCTATCATTGATAATAACCAGAATCATAAGGGGATCATATTGATGTTGGATTTCATGAGAAGGTAACTCATCTTGTGTGAATACAATTTGAGCTTTGGGTTTATTTGTAGGATCAATCAAAGAAGCCATGTTATTAGGTGTCACTATAGGTGGGACATCTATGTTTTTCAAAGAATTTTGTAACATCCCATGATAAGAAGGTGAAGTTTGAACCAAATCCCAAATAGAAATATTGGCAGGAGTAGCTTTAAGTTCGTCAATGAGATCATACTCCTTACTAAGAGTTTGTGATATACGAGGTGCTTGTGGAAGAGTAGGTTGAGAGGGAGGATGTGAAGTTGGGGTAACTAGGAGAGGATTAGGTTGCCTATTGTTTATTGTGTTATAGGTATGAGAAACCGTATGATAACACTCTTCGGTGATTTTCTTACCATACTCATAAGGGCTCTTAGTAGGATAACCTCCTTGCACAGTAATAATAGGTTTCTTAGGAGTGAAAAAGAATAATTAGCATAACCACCTTGAACCACTAAGATAGGCTTACGTTGAGAACTTTGAGAAGGACAAGCACCTTGAACTGTGAAGAGGGGTTTATTAGGTGTTTCATTCACACGTATCAAATTAATTGAAGATGGTTTAGGAATATCAAAGGCATCCTTATGAATTTTAGAACAAGAATAGACAAGATTGTTGGAAGAATTATTGATAGTCTCCTCTTGCACTAAAATGTTGTCATGGATAAGATCAATTTTAGGAGGTGGACTACAAGTAGGCATTGATGTTCTAGAAGAAAGAGTATTAGTAGGAAATTTCACATCCAAAGGATCTACATGGGGAAGAGACTCTCTAGGAGAAGGTTCAATATTACTCTCTAAAGTTTCACCTTTAAGAGGGAGATCTTTG
Source organism: Cryptomeria japonica (assembly GCF_030272615.1). Lineage (NCBI taxonomy): Eukaryota > Viridiplantae > Streptophyta > Pinopsida > Cupressales > Cupressaceae > Cryptomeria > Cryptomeria japonica. The sequence continues at coordinate 824,972,996 of NC_081414.1, read as the reverse complement.
AAATAGATGTTAACAATCTTACCTTGAACTAGGGTATCCTTATAAGTAGAACCAAGTTGGAGAGAAGGGAATGCCTTATTTTTAGAGGGAGAATGATTGAGATTCATGGAAGGTGAGATGCTATCAAGAGAGTTACTCTCATAGGGTAAAGAATAATCAACACCTTCTTCTAATGGTTCATCCCAAATAATGAGGTCATTGAAAAAAGTATTAGAAATATGTTGCACAAGATGTCCTTATTGTTATTGCCAATTTTGGGAGAAGGGATAACATTGTTCATTAATTATTCATCCTTAGGAGGAAGAGCATAACTACATGTTTTTAAATCATCCTCTTGCCTCAAAATGTGTTCAATAGGATCTTTAGGGGAGAGAGAATTAAGGAAATTGATTATGATTTTATCTTCCTTTTCTAAGGCATCTTTAGGGGTAGGACAAACTTTGGGGCAAGGAGAAGCATTTCTCATTAATGCATCATCTCTAGTGGGAATTTTGTTGAAGTCAAAAGAGGAAATGGCAGCACTAGGAAAATTAGGGACACTACCATCTTCTTGCACAAAATAATCCTCATGAGGGGAGTATTATTTAGGAGGGAGATGAACATCTTTCTTCAAAGAATTAGGAAGGAGATCTTTGAAAGAAGTGCTCATAACCTCTTGTTGCACTAACATGCCCCCATTTGTAAGACCAAATTTAGGAGAAGATAAGTCAATGCCCATCAATACCTTTTCACTTAGAGAGGCATCATATAAAGAAGGTAAAGTAACATTAAGAAAGGTGTTTATGATTGTTAGACAACTGAGATAACTAGAGGACAACTGAGAGAGGGGGGTGAATCAGTTGTCACCGGATTATAGAACTTTAAGCATTTGAATCCTTATTACCAGAACACATAAACTTAATATCGGAATGCATAAACCAAATACTAGAATGATTGATAAAGCATTTAAACATAAACATAAACATAAATCACATAACAGCTACCATCCATCCATAACATATGACACCAAGATTTGTACGTGGAAAATCTAGTAAAGGGAAAAACCACGGTGGGAAGCCTACCCACGGTCATATAATACTTTTGCAGTAAGCATGTGATTACAATATGAGGGGCCTACACATGAAGGAAGGTCAATATCCTAGAGCACACTGCTCATCACAAAAAGGAGCCTCGTTGACTACATAAACATTGAACTACAATCCAGAAAGAAGAGTGAACTGCAAGTATAGCATCTCCTATGCTTGAGTATAGTTCTGGTTAAGCTCAATATCAGAGGCCTTAAACCTCTCTTACAAACCCAATTTGATCACCTATGCTTGACCAAACCTCCTGCATATGATTACAACATTATTCGCACACAGATCATCCCATAACCTTGATCTATCAACCCATGATCTACAAAGAGATCTTACATCATATTTATACCAACTCGGGACCTAAAAAATTAGGTCGGCCACCTAAAAGATAATACAATAAATTCATAACATAAACCCATAATCCAATGATCAACCAAATTGGCTTAGGTCAAAAACAATGTAAACCAATCATTAAATCCTATCGATAATGCATCAGGAACATCCTCCAACATGTTACAAAAACTGGTCCATAACCTACATAACACCAAACCCAAAATAGGTTGCCATAAAGAAAATCCAACACCACCAATGAACTAGAACATGAACAAGATAATCAACAACATCCTAAAAGCCATCTAGAAGCTACATCAACACCACTTATTACGTGCATCAAAATATCTTTAAAAAATATCTACCGGTAAAACCCTTACTAGTGACCAAAAGGCTTACTACAACAAATGATAGCTCCCGAGTCATCAAATCTTGAACCAACTAATCAGGATACACATCTGAATAGTATGAATGACAAATGCAAACCAATTCCTCAAACCAAATCATATTGGATCCTACTAGATCAATAACATAATCAACCACTCTAGTGGAACCAATTGGAAACCAGTAAACAACCAAAACAACCGGTGTTGCCATCAATGAAAAAACATCAATGCAACACATAATCAATTCCAAATTGCCAACAAACTCCCCCTTTTGTATTTATGGTAACACTAGATGTGAAAAACATCCAAGTGCCATTAAATGCCAAACAAGTCTCCCCCAATGGAAGACAACCAACAATCTCCCACAAAATGATATAGCAATGAAGTTATGAACCAAACTCACTTTTGACTGATATTCTGTTAAGCTCTATTTTTCACATATATCTAATCTTCCCCTTTGGCATTGATGGCAACACTAGATGTGAAAAATATCCAAGTGCCAAGAAATTACAAACAAGTCTCCCCAATCATAGACATCTCAAATTCATTCTTCATATTGTTAGAGAATTCTATACACAACTAATCTTCACCTCCAAGAATGATATCATCAACAAAGAGATCAATAATCAATATGTCATCATCAGTGATTTTATAATATAAATTACTGTTAGCATTACCTTTAGTGAAATCAAGCTTCAAAAGATATTTATCCAGTCTTGCGTACCAAACTCTATGGGCTTGTTTCAATCCATATAAAGTTTTCCTTAACCTGCAAACCATGTTTTGTCATCTAAAAGTGAAAATCTATCAGGTTGCTCAATATAAAATTCCCCTTCAAGATCTCCATTTAGAAATGCACACTTAACATCCATCTGATAAACCTTGTAATTATTATGAGCAGCATAAGCAAGAAATAATCTGACAACTTCAATCCTAGCTACCGGTGCAAAGGTTTCACCATAATCAATTCCTTCCTTTTGAGAATATCCTTTACAAACCAATCTAGCTTTATTCCTCACAACTTGTCCATCCTCATTCAATTTATTCCTGAAAAAACCATTTAGTTCTAATAACATTCTTATTTATAGGTCAGGGAACTAAAGTTCATGTGTTATTATTTTCTATCTGATATAATTCTTCTTCCATAATTTTCATCCAATATTCATCTTTACAAGCTTCAATTATTGATGGTGCTTCAACTTGAGAAATAAAACATACCTCATCAACTGTCAACCTTATTATTGTCATCACTCCTTTGCTTTTGTCTCCAATGATCTGATCTTCAGAATGATTCAACCTTACATACCTAGGAATTTTCTAATTTTCTGTTCCTCTGTCCTGATCTTCAGTTACTGTTGAATTTTATGATACTATCTGAGTAATTGGTTCAAAATTCTATTCCGATATAGGTGCTACTAGTTTAGTTATGATCATTTCCACTACCGGTTCTCTCTCATAAGTTTTGATTTGAATTGTGTTCTACTCATCCACTTTAACATTTGTACTTTCCATAATTCTCTACAATCTTTTGTTATAACATCTATATGCTTTGCTTTCATTATAATAACCAAGAAATATTCCTTCATCACATCTAGGATCAAACTTTCCAATGTAATCATCTCTTTTGATATAGCATTTACTAGCAAAGATTCTGAAATACTTAAGTGTCGGTGTACGAGTAAACCATAACTCATAAGGTGTCCTACCGGTATCTCCTTTGATATTAACTTTGTTGAATGTGTATACCATCATGCTTATAGCTTCTCTCTAGTAGATATGAGGTAGATTAACTTCCATCATTATGGTTTTAGCTGCATCCAAGATAGTTTTTTTCTTCCTTTCCACAACTCCATTCTGCTGAGGTGTCTAGGGTACAAAGAACTGTCTTCTTATCCCATTCTTCTCACAATAACTGTTAAATTCACCGGATGTGAATTCTCCACCCTGATCTGACCTTAAACATTTAATCTTCAATCATGTTTCTATCTCAACTTTAGCTTTAAATATTTTAAACTTTGCAAATTCTTTAGAATTCTCCCTTAGAAAAGTAACACACATCATTCTAGAATAATCATCAATGATTAGCATGAAATATCTTTCACCTTGAAAACTTTTGATTCTAGCAGAACCACATAAATCAGTATGAATAATATCAAGAACATCATTATATTTATCTTGTATACTCTTACAAGAAATCTCGACTTGCTTTCCCATTTGACATTCTTTACATACTAGATTATAGGGCTTTACAATCTTAGGTATATCTCTAACTGCCATAGTAGAACCGATCTTCACAATGCAATCAAAATTCACATGACATGACCTCTTATGCCATAGCCAAATCTCATCAATTTGTGCAATCAAACATGTCTTCTCACCAGAGTTCAAATGAAAGATATTACCTTTAGTCTATGTATGGGTTGCAATTTCCAAACCAAATCTATTGATAATCTTGCATTTTCCATCCTTAAACTGCAACTGAAATCCCTTATCCTCCAATTTTCCTACACTCAAAAGATTATTCCTTAAACCTTCAAAATAATACACATTATCAGTGTTATGCTTACCGTCCAGTGATATTGTTCCTTTTCCCTTGATCATGCATGCTTTGTCATCTCCAAATCTAACTAGACCACCATCAAATTCTTGCATAGCTAAGAACTTCTTTTTATCTCCAGTCACATGATGTGAACATCCACTGTCAATTACCCATTCATCTATGTCTTCAATTTTATTAGCAAGGGCCTACTTTTCAGGTACCAGATCATCTTCCTTGATAGCCAAAAAAACCCATTGCCGGATCCACTAGCTGAATCTTGTGCCGGTTCATCATCAAAATCAGGTACACCTTCCTCATCCGTATAGTAGAATGATTTGTCTTTTTTTTTTCCTGTACTTATGCTTGTTCTTATAATCATGGCTAGGCCTAAAAGATCTTCTAGCTCTTTCTCCAAATCTTGAATTCCTTTAAGGATGTCTAGATGCAAAATGACCTATCTTATTACATGCAAAGCATTTAAAAGGTAACTTTCCTTCATATTTACTTCTTTCCGGTCCTTTGGGTACTCTTCTAGCAAATAAGGCTTCATGTTGTTCATACTCTTCATCTTCTTTCTTCATATCCTCTAGTTCCTTTGGATGCAAATCTTCCAATCACTCTTGCTGGTAGATGATGTAGATGCATGAAAAGCAGGTTCAGATTTAACAGTTCTAGAAGGTCCAAATTCCTCAAGCTCAAAAGCAGATTATTTCCCAACCAAGGTATCCCTATTAAAAGAGGTGTTTTCCATGGTTCTTAACTCATTAATTGTAGTAGCCTTCATCTTATAAGCCAGTGGCAAAGATCTCAATAATTTAGAAACTAGTTCATCTTCGCTCAGAGATCCACCACAACATTGATTTCCCAAAATAATCTCATTAACTCTCTCCATAAAAGCAGTATTCCTTTCATCTTCTTCCATCTTCAGATTTTCATACCTTACCTAATAACCATCAAGTTTAGCAATTTTAATAGTAAAATCACCTTCATTCAGAGTCTCCAATTTGTCCCATATAGCCATTGTAGTTCATTTGTCAGTTAGTCCCATAATTTGTTGATCAGAAAGTGCACACAAAAGGGCTTCTCTAGCTCTACAATCATTCTTAATGTCTTTATCCAGACCAGCCAAAGGAGGATTGTCAGATGTCGGATTAAATGATGTAACACCATTCTCAGTGATCTCCCAAATCACCTTTCCAAGACATCTCAGATGAGTCTCCATCCAAATCTTCCATACCCTATAATTTGTTCCATCAAGCCTAGGAATTTATCTCTGGAAAATAGCAGTAGATGAACTAGATGAACTTGAACTACTAGATGCCATAGGATATTCTTCAAGTGGTCAAGCTTCTGCAGAGAGGACCAATCTCTGATACCAATTGTTAGACAACTCAGATAACTAGAGGACAACTGAGAGGGGGGGGGGTGAATCCTTTGTCACCAGATTATAAAACTTTAAACATTTAAATCCTTATTACTGGAACACATAAACTTAATACCAAAATGCATAAACCATATACCAGAATGATCGATAAAGCATTTAAAAATAAACATAAATCAAAAAATAGTTACCATCCATCCATAACATATGACACCAATATTTATATGTGGAAAACTCGGCAAAGGGAAAAACCACGGTGGGAAGCCTACCCACAGTCAGATAATACTTTTGTAGTAAGTATGTGATTACAATATGAGGGGCCTGCACATGCAGGAAGGCCAATATCTTATAGCGTACTTCTCATCACAAAAAAGGAGCCTCAGTGACTACATAAACATCGGACTACAATCCAGAAAGAAGAGTGAACTGCAAGTATAGCATATCCTATGCCTAAGTACAGTTTCAGTTAAGCTCAATACCGGAGGCCTTAAACCTCTCTTACAAACCCAATTTTATCACCTATGATCAACCAAACCTTCTGCATATGATTACAATATTATATGCACACAGATCATTCCATAATCTTGATCTATCAACCCATGATCTACAAAGAGATCTTACATCATATTTATACCAGCCTAGGACCTAAACATTTAGGTTGGCCACCTAAAATATAATACAATAAATTCATAACATAAACCCATAATCCAATGATCAACCAAGTTGGCTTAGGTCAAAAACAATGTAAACCAATCATTAAATCCCACCGATAACGCATCAGAAACATCCTCCAACACGTTACAGAAACCGGTCCATAACCTAGATAACACCAGACCCAAAATAGGTCGCCATAAACCAAATCCAACACCATCAATGAACTAGAACATGAACAAGATAACCAACAACATCCTGAAAGCCATCTAGAAACCGCACCAACACCACTTATCATGTGCATCAAAAGATCTTCAACAAAGCTCTGCTGGTAAAACCCTTACCAATGACCAAAAGGCTTACTAGAACAAATGATAGCTCCTGATTCATTAAATGCCAAACCAACTAATCATGATACACATATGAATAGCATGAATGACAAATCCAAACCAATTCCTCAAACCAAAGCATACTGGATCCTACCGGATCAATAACATAATCAACCACTCTACCAAAACCAATCGAAAACCTATAAACAACTGGTGTTGCCATCAATGACAAAACATCAATGCAACACATAATAAATTCCAAATTACCAACAATGATATTATCCTCTTCCTCTAAGATAGCTGGATGGGAAGGGCACATTTTAGGAGAATTATCAAGATCACCCTTCAAATCTTCATCCTTAGAGAATGGGAGACTTTTGAAGGGATTGGTAACAAATATTTTAGGCACTAAAATGTTGTCATAGATAGGAGGAGGTTCTTTAAGAGATGGAAAAATTGAAACAAGGGAAGGTAACCCATTATCATATTTATGGAATGAATGCATCATGACAAAAAATTTCCTCTTTCAAATGATAACACATACAAAATAGAAGGAAATGTTCAACTTTAACCAATGCAAGAACTCTAAATGTTCATTTAGAAAATGAAATTTATGAGTGAAATGTGTTCCTAAATCAGATCTGAAATTAATGATCCAAATTAAGCTATCCACAAGTTCAATTTTGAATTGAGAAAATTAGGGTTTTAGCAAAATTAACCTCTAAATTTTTTAAATTTGCAAGAGATTGAAACTTGTAAATATAAATTTGAATTTTAAATAGAAAGAAAACTTAGATCTGAGAACATAGATAAGAATTAAAGAAGGTTGGATTCACGTCGAGTTCACCAAAATGTGGTGGGGTAAAAGTGAGACCGAGTGACTAGGACCTAATCCCACTTTAGCCAACACATTGGGAATACGAAAGAGCCTAGGGAGATAGATCACTTTGGTTACTTCTTATGAGAAAGAGAGAGCCAATGATTGTCTCTTAGGGTTTCTTTTCCTCTTGTTGTATGTGATGAAAAAAATTAGGGTTTGAATGATCCACTAGACTAGGAGATGAACAATGAAGCATATATGAACTAAAATTGAACAAACTTGCACATCTGGAACTGAGATACTAAAAGAAGAGAAGGGGGAGTAATTTTTATGTGTACCTAATGCAGAAAAATTGAGCCAAACTAACTAGGACCAGGGTGCCACGCCATTGTCCTTGAGAACCTGACGGAGAGCTGCAATTGAGGGGCTGCAAATTGGAGATCCTAAACCTTCAACCTGCCAAAATTCACTAATTTTGAGGGAGACTAGGGCACCACGCCCCTATCCTGGGTAGGAATAGGGTGCCACACCCTTATCCCTGATGGATTAGGGTAGATCTGAGACTTCTAGGCAGTTCCTGTGCCTTCTGCTAATCTGGGAAGCCTTTCGCGTACCTGTTTCTGCACTTGAAACTGAAAAGAGAAGGTTTGGGTGGCTATATAGGCTTTTTCCTTAGTCAAAACCCTGTGTTAGTGATTTCCACCTCCATAAATAGCCGATTTGTATAGTTAATAGTGTGTGCAGGAATCTTGTGTGTGCGCAAGACCCTAAAATGAAAGCAAACAATCTAGAGCAACCCTAAAGAGTAAACCCTAATTGCTTATAATTGACAAAGTAAATGCTCTAAATAAATGATAAAAATTGATATAAATTATGAATATAAATATTTAAATTGATGTAATGAAGCTCATGCAAAGACATGCAAATAACATGAAACCATACCCAACCCCTAAGGGAGGGGTACAAGCCAATCGTTAGTCGGTGATCTCCTATTATTCTTCAATGTCTTCAAGGCTCCTAATTTATGTTGAATGCTATATAAATACTTGATGAATGCTTGATGAATTCTTGATGAATTTTTTTGAATATTGTTGAATGTTGTTAAAGACTTCACAAAGGCTTCTCTTTCACTACATAGAAGTCTCCTTGTGATCGCTTGTTCTTAGATCTTAGTTCTTAGATTCCTTCAAATGAAGAAAGAGAGCTCTTATGTATGAAACCCTAGATCTTAATTTTATCTTTAGGATAACCTAGGATTTGAATTTCCCGCCAATATTTTGGGGTTAAGAATTATAATATCATATAATTATGCTCTCGAAATTTTAGGAAAAATGTCGGGGACCATGGGCAAAGTACACATGGTCCAACCAACTTTTCACCAAATTTTCAGGGCCATTAGATATAATGATATTAGAGTGAATCCCAAAGTTACAACTAATTTTGAGGTGTTTTGATATGCAAAATTGGGCCTTAAAGGTCAAAATAAGACATAATTAGGGTTTATGATTTAATGATTTATTGGAGGAATAAAATAAAAAGGGGTACACTTAGGGTAAAGGGCCCAATTTTATGATGTAGGAAGTGATTAAATATGAATTTATATTTAATTAAATTAATTAATTAAATACCTGAAGGGAAATTACAATGCAAGATGCAAACACACTAAGGCGGGTGCTAAACTAAGCGTAGAATTGTACCACCCTAGCAAGGGTGTACAATTTATGACGCTACACATTTAAATTCTATTTCTTGGTTAATTCCAAAACTGAGGTTTGACCTAAGGCAATCCCCTATTCCCAACCATTTAACCTTCTCTTCTATGTGCAAGAACAAGTACAAAGTTGTAATTTTCAAGATCTAGATCATTTGCAGAGATGAATAGGTTCCATTTTGGATGACAAAAAGTTCATAGCACCAGAGTGATGGGAATTCCAATCTCAAAAATTCAAGTTGACCTTCTAGGAACAGTTCCAAACACTCACATATTGCTCATATCTAGGTTCATGACTTCGTTGGACGAGTGTAGCTCATTGTTTATGCATTATTGCTTCAATTTACATACATTTACCCTAATTTTAGCATCATTAATTAAATCAATTTAATTTAAAGGGAAATAAGAGGTACATCAAAAATCTCAATATTTTGATCTTAATCTTAGTATTTTAGACTTAGATCTATCAAATTGCATCTTTCCCTAGTGTAATGGTCCTTAAGCAAAAATAAGTGATTTTACCACATAATGGTGCAACCTTAATTTTTCACCATAACATTTTGGTGAACCCAACATCTTGCACCTTGATTTTTGCTTTATGTTCTCAGATCTGAGTGTTTATGCATTTACAAATTCAAATTTACATTTACAAGTTTTATTTTCAATTCAATTACATAAATTTAGAGGTTAAATTCACAAAAACCCTAATTTTTAATTCTAGAATTGAACTTTTGGGTTACTTAATCTGGATTAATTATTTTAGATCAGATTATTTATATGATTTAAAATTCAAATTTGCACTCATAGATCTCATTTTTAATTGAATTACATAAATTTAGTGATTGAATTCATAAAAACCCAAATTTATAAATCTAAAATTTACTTGTGGGTTGCATAATTTTTCAAATCTATTTTCAGATCTCATCTTAATGATATGCTTGTAGTGTCATAAAATTGTGACCCTATGAATTTTTGACTGCATTAAGGTCCTCACGCATGTGAACTTGAATCCTCTAGCCTGATCGGAGACCGAAGATTGCTCAACTTGTGAAAACAACTTATTCCTTGGCCTCTGCATCACCCTGTCTACATTCTCCCTTGGAGAAAGGGGTAGGATAGGGGCTTGACACCATTTCCCCCCCTTGGATAGGGTGTGGCACCCTTGTCCTTCCTGAATAGGGGTGTGGTGCCCCTTTCCCTGCCCTATTTTAGGGCAAGACCCTTCCTAGAGAATGCATTGTGGGTTGTGCTTCGGGCAGAAAAATCCCCCGATGTCGGCCCATGATGAAATTCAAATCTACCAAACATGTATTTAAGGGGGCATTCGTCCTCTCATTTGCATAAGTTGGATACGTGGAATTTTGATAAGGTCATGTTGCATAAGCGATCAAACATTCAAGAGCATTCAAGCATTCTTTTCCAACATTGCATCATTCTCAAGTCTCCCTTCAAGACGAGGTGTTGCATTCAAGTCAAGGATTCAACCTTGAAGAGGAGATTGATTTCAACATTCAATTCCACAAAAGAATTTCTATCAACATTGCTACTACAACCTCCCTTGAGGTGATTTACAATTTAGTCTTTTATTTACATCTAATTGCAAGTACTTTCTTTCATTACTTGGTTAATTCCAAAACTGGGGTTTGACCCAAAGGCAAACCATCAATGCCAACTCATTTTCCTCTCTTTTTTGTGTGTAGGTTGCAGGTGCATAGTTGTACTTTCAGATTTGGGCTTCATTTGTAGAGGTAGAAAAACCCTTTTCGTTTCGTAGATTTTTCAGAGGACCGTGTACATTCCCGCCATGGTCTAGACAACTTTTCCTCAAATTTGTAGGGCGACTTCATCTCGATTTTACCTGCCAAATCCAGGTGCACAGATTCATCCCGTATTCCGATCTCAAGTTATAATAGATTCTTTGTTACTTTTGCACTACATAATTCAATCAATTCCTTTCCAAATCAAACAAGGAAAAGGGGGATCATCCTAATACTCTCAATTCATTCAAAATTCAATCTATCATCTTTGTGTGGAGAGATTGAATCTAGTGAATTATCTCATCCCCTTCTTCCTAATGTAATGGTGAAAAGTGCTTGAGGGATAATCAATAGTGAAACTCTCATCTCTCTTTGAGGGAAGGATAGTTTTCCTCTTGATCTATCACTCATCATTTTCCCACTATTACATGCTTTCCTTGAAACAAAATTACATATTTTTTATTTACAAGTTTCAACTTTCTGCAAACTTAGTGGTTACTTCATTAAAAACCCTAGTTTTTAGAATTAAAATTGAACTTGTGATTTGTAAAAATTGCTTGTGGCTATCTTAGATCTGAAGATGTCTTTGTTTGTCAAATTCAATTTCCTCATTGTCTTGTTCAATTTGCAATTAAAATTTACAAAATTAAGAGGTTACTTGTTAAAACCCTAATTTTCAAAAATCATCTTGAACTTGTGCAAAAATTGGATTTCCATTTAATTTTCAGATTTATGATTGTTCTCAGATTTGTCTGTAATCCTACAATTCAAATTTTTAGTTTCCCTCCCTTTTTCCCAAAATTCAAATTTCAAAATTAAGTGGTTAGGTCATCAAACCCTAATTTTTAAAATTAATTGGATTTTGTTTGAATTTCAAATCAATTTATGTTACATTCAGATTTATAAATATTTTCCAAGGTGTCCGTATCCATTAGGTTTGACCCTTTTCAAAATTGCAATTCAATTCCTCTTTTTCTTCAAAACCCTAATAGGGTCCTATTTTCACATTTACGCCTTCATTTTGCCCATCTCGAGATCGTAAAATTTGCCAATTTTTTGGGGTTAGCTTTAAAATCATCGTAATAGCCATCCTTAGAAATTTTCAAAAAAATTGGCCGAACCATGTGCGTTCCCACCACGGTCCTTGGCTTTTTTTCCCAAAATTTTGGGAGACCGTTATGACTGTATTTAATAGCTTAAATCCATAAGATTGGCTGATTTTATCGATTTTTGAACCCTCTAGAATCGGAAATACCTTCAAAATTCAACATTTCAACTTTCAAGAAATTTTTTTAAATTAAGGGGTTAATAATTGTCTGCCCTGATTTTAAAAATTCTAATTTTTAAATTAAGTGGTATTCCCTTGACCCTAATTTTAAAATTTTGATTTCCTTTCATTTTTGGAAATTGTGTCATCCTCTTCGCCCAACAAAATTCAAATTGTGTAATATTATTTTCTTACATTTTGCATTACTCAATTTTGTAAGCTTTGTTCTACAATTCAAAATTCAAAATTTTCCCTCTAGTGCATGAGTTTTACAACTATTAGTCCTACCTATCCTATCCCCGTTACATGAAGTATTAGAATTAAGGTTTCCCAAGGTTTAATTATCGAGGAGATGGAGCCTAATTTGGGTGACTTCTTTAATGAGGATCATGTCAATTCTTCCCATCCTAATCATGTACATATTGATGGATCTCATGATGAAGAAGCTTTAACTAGGGTTTCTTTAGATCAACTTTCTACATTGGACAATCAATTTGATAGCTTTCAACAATGGATGTCCCAAAAATACCCTAATAGTGAATCTCTTCCATTATTTGAAGGTCTTAAGTGCATGCTTCAAAGTGATAAGAATGCAATTGATATATTGTGTGGAATTGCACATATTGGTGATTCTAATGTCATGCCTATCAAGAGTTATGCCAAAACCCTAGGTTACTCACAACCTTCAACACAAGTCAATTCCTCTATTCCTTTGACTAATCCTATGGCTTGTATTCCTACTTTCACATCTAACATCATGGCTACTTCAACTCAAAATGTCATTCCTACAACCATAGGTCATGGGGGCAATCCCTCTTCTTCATTTAATCCTTCATAGTTACCTATGACTTCCATGAGTATTCCTATTATTCCTCAACCAATCAGTGTGACACAAGGAGGTAATTCTTTCAACAACTTTATTCCTCCTCTAAGTGTCCCTTTTCCTACCTAATCATCACCAATGCCTACTTATCATAATGTCCCACCACCTTATTCTTAGTCCATGCCTTCTTTCCACAACATCACACCACCTTCTCAATCACCTATGTCTAACATCAATTCTTCTACAAAGATGACAATTAACAATCTTGCTCAAACTATGTCTTCCCTACAACAACAAAGTGCTTCTATGAGTCAATCCAAGTTTAGTGTGCCCACCTTTGATGTTGTGAGCCCACTTTCTCTTGATATTGTTAAATTTGGGCCACCTAAACATGTTGAGATCCCTCAATTGGAACTCTATAATGGAAAAGGTGATCCTCTTACGCATGTCAAAACATTCCAAACCTTGGTATTGATTTTGCTTATGATCAATGATTGCTTGCAAAACTGTTTACAAGAACACTAAGAGATAAGGCCTTACAATGGTATTGATCTTTGTCTTCTTATTATATTATTTCTTTTCAACAATTGGCAAATTCTTTCATCAAACAATTTCAAAACAACATCAGTCCTAAAATCACTTTGACTGATTTAATGCATTGTAAACAAGGTGTTAAAGAAAAAGTGACTGATTTCATTGGTAGATATAAGCATTTGTGTGCTCAAATTTCTTTTCATGTACTTGATAATGATATTCAAAGAGTTTTCATTTCTGATTTACAAAAAGATATCAGAGAAAAGCTTCTTTTGTCTGAGTTTACTTCCTTTATGTAGTTGTGTGCAACACTCCATAATTATCAACTGGTTGTGAGTTAAATGGAGCAATCTACTCCTATGGCTCTGATTGGTAAGGGGGAGAGTGTTCAACAACCGTTTGTGAAGTTCAAACCAACAAAAATATTCATCAAGTTCAATGATCCAATCAACAACAACCATTGGAATGCTACAACAAGCCTTCTATTTCTAATTTTTTTCAAAGAGAGACAGTTTACTCCTTTGAATGAATCTTTGGATAGTATTATGTCTCAGTTGTTGCATAGAATTGTTATCAAACTTCCTCCTATAAAACAAGTTGGTCCTTCCAAACTTGCATCTCCTTATTTTGATAACAATTCCTTTTGCCAATTTCCTCCTATAAAACAAGTTGATCCTTCCAAACTTGATTGATAATAATACTATATTTTTGGTAGGTGTGAATGATAAAGGGAATAAATCAGTTGCTCCTCCTAATCAAAATCTTGATATTTTCACTGATCCCTTGCCATCTCATACCTCTAACATTATTGAGAATGTGCCTAATTCTCTCACTTCTGAAGAATTCACCTATATGACTCCAAACTTGGTTAATATGGTAGAAACACAAGATTTTCCTAAGGATCCTTGTATTACATTTGACCCTAGTGAGACCATTAGAGCACTCTATGGCCCTTTATACATAATTGTGAAGGTTAAGGATATCCCTTGTCATGGTGCCTTGATTGATCCTTCTTGCATGGTTAATGTCATAACTGAAGAGTATCTTTTCACTTTATGATTGCATAAACCACTATATGATGCTTCTAATGTGGTTGTAAAGTTATTTGATGGCTTTTCTTATCCTACCACTGGTTCTATCACCCTTCCTATTGAAATTCATACTAAATCCTTGGATGTTGACTTGTTATCATACCTTCTTTTGAGAAATTCTGTGTGAAGTTGGGCTATCCTTGGCTATCTTCCATGAAGGCTATTTCTTCTCCAATCCACAAGTGTCTTAAATTTACTCACAATCGAGAAATCATAACCATGAATCATAGCTTATTTCATCCATCCAAAAGAAGCCCAGTGTCCCTATTGATCTCTTTTGGCCTAAATAATTTCAATCTCTTCCATCAAGGAGCGATGCTCTTTTTCAATCTTATCAAAAATAGAAAATGTTATGATCTTATCCTTAAGTCAACCTAGATCGCCAACACTTCACATTCCTATTATTCTTCAAGATGAGCTTCTTCCTCTCTCAGAAAGAACTAATCTCCCTCCTAAGGAAAATTGTCCACCTACTCTATGGATGTGACTTTACCTTCTCTCAAGGAGAACAACAATATTCCTCCTAAGGTTATACCTATACCTCCTCCTCATGATGGACCTGGTCTCCTTCCTACATCTAATATTCCTCCTTTCTAAGGCGCAGTTTCACCTCTTTCCTCCTATCAAAAGAAGAGGCCTTCTTCTCCTATTGTTCAACCAAAAAGTTCTCGACCTAAACCTTCTACTATCAAGGAGGGAAACGTTCCTACTTTTTCAAGTGTTCCTCCTCCTTCTCAGACTTCCACTAAGACTCAATGGAATCGTTGTGTGAGAGAATGCCGATGAAGATGTCATGTTCGAGCTCATGAAATTATCCCTCGAAATACTCAATCTCCTTAGACTCTGACAGTTGACATGATTCCCTTTTCTCCTAAGCAAGATGTTCAACCAACATCTCTAAATCATAATTTGCATAAAACATTTGATGGGTTTACTCCTATATATGTTATTTCTCTTTTTGCTTTAAACTTTGATGAAGAAAAGGGTGAAAATGTTATTCATAATGGTAATACAACTCCCGATATTTTTGATCGTGAGTATGAGTATGTTTATGTGGACAAACATTTATCAGATGAGTTTTCTCAAACACTAATCCTAGCTCCTAGAATCAAACAAAGTGACTTACAACATGAGAATAGTCCTTATTTGGATCTTGTGATATCTCCATCTGCTATGCTTGATATTGCTCCTCTGGCATGTTGCTTGCCTTCCAAAAATAGTGATCAGCAAGATCGGGAGGTGGATGTCGTGCTAGATTAGCAATACTAGCACTGTAGGTCTTCTATCTCTCTTCTTTCTTTCTCTTTTGTGACCATTCTTCTATGTGTATCCATGTTCTTCTATTATTCCCTTAATGTCTACTTGGGGACAATGCAAAGAATTGAGATCTTTTCTTGGTCTCTTTTCATGTTCACTCAAAAGACATCCTCTCTTCCCTTTCTTCTAAGGTAGTGTCCTTCTTTGTGGAATGAAGATTATTATATACATATACATACATGATATACATGAGTTATCATACATCATACTGACCTTGAGGAAAGTGACACTACCTCGTGTTTTGTGTTCATTATCCTTGGGTTTATACCTCGATTGGGGGCTAAATCTGTGCAATAACATGCTCCCTCCTTCTCTTTCTCTTGGGTGTATCCTACCTTAAATAAATTGCTCTCGATAAGCTACGTGTGATCATTTTAACATGGGGGCATACACTCCACTCATATTTTCCTTCTTGTGATACTTATAATTACTTAGCAAACTTTGTTTTGTTTTGTAAGATTTTTATCCTTTCTTTTCTTGACTCATAGTGAAGGGAACTTTGCTACTTGATGTCATAGTTCTGCCCTTCTTGATCTTCCCTTTTACTTTGTAAATTGAATTCGTAAGATCCTAAGTCCACTGGGGGCTTGGCACATCTTGCCTCTTTGATGTGGTAAAAGTTTTTCAATCTTGTTTCCTTGTACTTTACCGACACTATTGGCGTACGCTTATACTCCAACTAAAGTGGGGCCTAAATGTAGTGTCATAAAATTGCAACCCTAACAATTTTTGACTGCATTAGGGTCCTCACGCATGTGAACTCAAATCCTCTATCCTGATCGTGTTAGGCCCAATATGGAAAGCTAATGTACTGAGAGGGAGGGGTGAATCAGTACTCCAAAACTTCTCTTGAATAATAACTTTACTGTTATGCATAAATATAATAGTGCAGTAACATAAAATAAAGTTAAAACAAATAGATAACAATCATACATGATTCACTCCATAATACATATATTTTGGTTACACAGAAACTCTTGGTTAGAGAGAAAAACTGCGGTGGGGATGGTACCCACAACTTCACTACTGCAATAATAAAGAATGCTTGGTTAGAGCTACATTTTAGCTATTTCTAATAGCTTACCCTGTTAGGAGTAACAAGATTTGTTAGATCTACCTTGCTAAAGGATTTTACAACATTTATTCTGAATGTTGCATCTGGTTAGAGGCTTTACAATTTATAGACTTGATTAGAGTCTTTTACCCTGTTAAAGATTTCTCTTTCAACTTCACAATATTACAATAAAATCATTACAAATATCTGCAACTTTACATCTGAAATGTTATAGTAGATTCTATGTGCTTAGAATAGATTACCTTGCTTATAGCATACCTCGGCAGCCCATATAGTAACTCGGTAAACCCTTCTGTTTACTCTGTTCTGCGACTGTTCTCTGAAAACCTTCTCGGTGACCACTGTGTCTCTGTAATAGTCTTCTTTTTATCATGCATACATACACTTCACTCATGCTGTATAAATAGATCTCTTAAAATGGTGATCCAATTCATTGCTTCGATCTTACAAACAAGATGCCTCGAATGAATAACTAAACAAAAAATTTCATTGGTTAGATTGATCTCAAAATCATACACAATCTTCTGGTGCAATTTCCAATGTAATAAAGGTTAGATGTGCCTCGATCTTGTAACATGTTTTCATATGCATGTCCAGGTTCAATGTATCTAGTAACATGTTTGACTCAGTGTATGTCAACTTGGTGTGTCATCTTTGCTGCTCGGTAGTCTCAAAAAGATACTCGGTAGACAGCTTGGTGTATACTGCATTCTGTGACTGCTTTCCTCTGTAACCGACTAGACTGTGCATACCGACTGCATGATTCAGTAGTGCTAACTGACTAGAATATATAGTATGACTTTGAATATAAAAACTAATGGCAACTTGATAAGTAGTAACAATCTCCCCTTTTGACATTAGTTGAGATGTTTGACAAAAACTACTTTCAAAGTCATAACTGAAAAATCTATATACTTTAAAAAATGACAATACTTGACAATATATACAATAGTCAATGAAATAGTATATTCAGATAGACTCCCCTTATCATTATATTGTACATAACTCTGATTTTTGCATGCTCGGTTCTGTGCTTGTGTGCTCTGCTTACTGTCCTTGAATACTCTGCATACTCTGCTCAGTATACTCCCCCTGTATACAATACTCTAAATACTATATCAAAAATGTATCACAAAAACTGTATTACTCCCCAAATATATAGTATCACTCCATATATTGTATTACTCCCCCTTTTTGACAAGCATCAAAAACTTAATTCCCATCCAGGGGTGGTAACTAATCAAAAATAGATTTATACTTCTTCCGGGCGTCGGTGAGTGCGACAGAGAGTGCATCTTTGACACTTCCCATTAAAGAATTTTGTGCTTGAATATTAGCCAATAGTGATATTAAGCCATCAAGAGTGCCTCCCTCTTGTGTAGTAGATAGGCATGTAGCTCTGTTAATCTGTTCTTGAACTGATGAAAGATGATGAAGGAATAATGTCTTGAGTGTCATTATATCCATCCTGATCTTATGTTCTTCATTTCTGAGTTCTAGTTGTTGAGCCATGAGCTGTTGAAGCTTGGTATACAAATTTTGAACTGAATTGGGCTCAGGAGTCAACTTATTTGAGAGATCAGTGATCTCTTTCTCAATTGCATCAGTTTTATTCTTGATATCTTTAATGAATATGGAAAATGTGAAAAGTTTCTGAAATAAATAAATAATATGCTTGAGTTGAGGGGACAACTCAGCAATGAATTTGACAAGCTTGACTTTTCCGATAGCTAGAGCTTTTTGTACCTCTTCAATCATTTTTGCAGTAAGCTTCTTGTCTTTGAGCTTGCTCAAGTACTCAAATGCATCAACTCCAGATGTTTCTATTTGATTAAGGAGTTCATCTAGTTCAATGTGGATGGCTGCATCAGTTGACACCATAGCTGAAGGTAGCATATCTGTTAGCAGTGTCTTTACCTTTTGAAGTACTTTATTCTTCTTTTGAATTCCCATCTATTTTTCTTCTTCGGCCTTTGCTTTGCATAGTTCACTGAAATCAATAAGTGCTTGCCCCTTTAATTTTGAGATATCCACATTGGGCAACACTATTGGTTTAGTCAAATCAACTTTAAAACTATGCTTTTTCACCTTCTTCTCTTTACCTTTGGTTGGTTGGACCAAGACAATAGCTTGTGAGGCTTGCTGACCCTCGGTAGGTTTCTCGGTAGAGGCAACACTTTGGTTGGTTCCTGTAGCTGCTGTGGTGTCTTTTCGTGTCTCGGTACTGAGTGTCTCAGCTGCTACATTTTCAGTGCTTGACGGTGCTTGAGAGGTCTGGTCTTGAGTAGTCTCTTCTCCTGTTGTAGACTTGTGACCTTCGGTGCCTTGTGCTGTATCTTTAGGAGCTTCGGTAGAGACAGGTTGAGTGATCGGTGGATAAGGCTGGACTTGTACTAACACGGATTCACTAGATACAAGTTTTGCATATGTAGTGCCTTCTATCATTTCCTGCTCCTGTTCCTCTGTATCCATGACATCTTCATCAATTTGAATAGTGTCAGCCGGGTCTTGCTCGGTAGCATCAGGACCGTGCTTAGTGACATCAGGATCTTGCTCGGTGACATCAATAGTTTCAACTTTAGATTGTTCACCAACATCTTTTATTTTGAAGATTTCCTGCCATTTTGCTTTTGTCTCATTTTCTACATCAATATATAGCCCATTCATCAATTTTAAGGCTCTCTGTTTGACAAGAAATTTTGAATTGTAGGTTGTCAAATGTTCTTTAATCTCTGCTATAGACATATCAGGAAATAGATGGACTAGACTTCTTTCTCTGATTTATTTTTCAGAGTCCATTGCATATTTCCACCTGTTATCAATATGTAAGTAAAGTTCATTTGGAAGTGACTTTACTAATTCTAATGGAGCTAGCCGAAACTTTAGAAGTGTACAGATGACAGCTTCTGCAATTTGTCTCTTCTCATCATTATTCCTAGTTTCATACTTGACATATCTAAATGAGCCAAATCCACCATATTCTTTTAGATTGGCACAAAAGTTTTCAACAATATGTATATTTACCTTCTTGCTTTTGACAATCTGGAATTTGTTGGCATCCTCAGATTCTGTATCACTAGACTCTTTTGCCAAAATGAGTCTCCGAGTAGATTTCTTGTAGGTCTTGGTTACCTTGGGAGCAGTAACACTATTTTGTTTCTTACTCGGTGGTGCAGCTGATGTTCTTGTATTAGGTCTCTTTATTGGAGGTGGAGTCAGTAGGGCCTTTGAAATGTCTTGTTTCTTTCTTTTCAATACTTTACCCTTAGGCAGTTTAGTGCTTAATGTTATTGCTGCCTCTTGAGCTTCTGATTCCTCTTCGGTGATGGCAAGAGTACCTTTGACAAGTGTGGAGGAAGATTCTTCTCCGAATTTCTCAGATAATGCCTTAATCATCTTTGTAGCCTTTCTTGTAGCTTTGGGTACTACAATGCTCATTTTTACCTTTTCCTTAACTTCTTCATAAGTTCCATATCTCAGCTTGGTAGCATGCCTTGACAATGTAAGAAATGCATCAATTTGCTGTTGTTTGATATCATAGTCAATCTCGTAACCCATTGGTGGCAAAGATTGAGTCCTTGGTTCCACAAAATTCACATAACAGTAATCGGTGTCTACCTCAAAGCATATATCATCTTTATATTTCTCTACCAGCTAGGGTGGAATCTGGTACCTATTGTGCATCTTCTCTTGAAATTTTCTGAAGTAATCATCCATGATATCATTGAAATTATCTCCCAATTTCTTGATAAAGTCATTAATTTGATGGGTGATTGGTCGATGTTGCTCCCAAACTACTTTACCGTCTGATGGAAAGAAGTTCTCAAAGTAGAAAAACATGCATACAAGAAGTGAACCAAACTTCAGTGTATTTGCCGAGTTGTTCTTCTTCGGCTTCCTTATTGTGTTCAGGTTCTCAAACAAGTTTTTCAATAATACTTCACATAAGTCAATCTTCATTCCCTTTTTCACAATTTTATAGGCTATGTCAACTACAACACAAGGTACATTGTTTTCCCTTGCTGATTGGAAGAAACAGTAACCAATTACTCTAATTGCAAACTTAAGTTCTGCATCAGTGACATTATTCAGTTTCAGTCCTCGATAATTAGATTCAACTCCAGTTAAACTGATTAACTCCTTCTGTGATATCATCTTCTGTGCTTTTGCATGATCATAGATAGGATAACCGATGATCACATGAATGATTTCCTTGGTGATTTTGAATGGTTTCTCCTCTAGCCACATGAAATCATCATGAACTCTACTCAAAACAAACTTAACCCACTGGGGTTTGAACACATGGGGATAGGTTAGGGCTTCAGTTAATCCCTTGATTTTGATATGCTCGTACTTGCTATCCATTTTACCATCGGTACATAGCTCATCATATGTGTCCTTAATTTCAACATGACTGAGTTCTTCAACACAACATTTGGTGAAGAATCTAACATCTTCGACTAACAAGACTCGATCTGGGATGAGTGAAAAGGCAGTTTTGTCATCCGGTTCGGAGGCGACTTTAGGAGTCAAAGAGTATTTCAAAGAGGGCTTCTCTACATTCTTGACAACTATGGGATCTTGGATCTTGGGTGCCATTTGTAAATTTCAGGTAAAACTTAGCAAACTATCCTTAGGGTTTGACGGTTTACAAATGGTAGATGCTTCACACTTAGCAGATAGTAGCAATTTGATAAGATCGGTAAACTAGCTTAACAGTGTGATGAGATTAATGTAAATACCTTGGATTCGCTTTGAATGAGGATTGATCACCTTGATTCACTCTACTTTTCTCTCTTGAAAACTTGGTGAATGAAAATGACCGCGAAAATGCTTTTAAGTACACAAAATACCTTATCGGGCTCCGTGCGGGTTGGGTCAAAAACATTAAATGCACTCAGTTCACCTTTAAGTGATTTACTCCTTTTTTTTCTCATTTTAACCGAGTAACCAAATTTCCTTCATTTATCGACTTGACAGGTTTCCTGTATTCACCGACTTGACAGGTTTCCTGTAAAGTACTTTTGATAGAATTTCAAACTTTCTAATGCATCTTAACTATGCAGATTTTGAATTTAGTACATAATAGAATAGGAACTGTTATGATTTTAACCTTCAGAGAATGCAGTCCCTTCACACCTTTGTTGATTAATTTGGAATAGGTGCACCTAACTCGGTAGGTAAGGTGCTTTCTTCATTTGATACAATTCCCTTCTTTTTCCAAATCATCTTTAATTTTTCTTTTATTATTTCAGTGTCTCCTCTAGGTTGATCTTTGCAATCTCCAGCTAAATGTCTAACTTTGTGACAATGAAAACATGCCATACTAGGATTTCTCCATGATCTTCAGTTGTTCATTCCAAACCTTATAAAATAGTTGGCACTAATATGTCCATATCTTCCACAACATTCACACCATATCCTTGTATTGTAATCCCATGGTACTGCTGCATATTGTCGGTAAGGATTTGTGTGAGTTCGGTAACCTCTAGTGTTTGCTCGGTGTGCAGGTCACATGTAGTTCTTTTTCTTAAGCCAACACTTCTCAGTACTATGTCCATATCTATTGCAGTTTCTCCAAAACCCTTTGAATTTTGCCTTCTGATAATTGTTAACAAACTTTGTCCTACATTGATTAGATATGTGACCATATTTATTGCAATTGTAACAATAATCATTGGACTTAGTGATATTCAGTTGCTTACCTTTTCTGATTTGGCATATGTTGGTAGTGTGACCTTGATTTCCATAGTAGTAGCCAATAGGCTTCATTCTTTTCATGTTATTCCTATTTTGAGCTTGCTTTGATGATTCTCCTCTCTCGGTAGTATGAGTTCCTTTCTCGGTAGATTATTTTCCATTGTAACCGAGTCTTGCATCTTTGTTGGGTCTTCTTGTATTCAGTTGCTCATCCAACATCTTTGATGCTTCATAACTCTTCTTCAATGTTTCTTTGGATTTCTTCTCTATTTCAAGTTCATCAGTCAACCTTGATACTTCAAGTCTCAAAGCTTGGTTTTCATCATTCTTCATAATTGCTTCATGATGTGCATAACCTAGTTGATCTGTCATATTTTGTTGAATCCCAGTCAACCTTGTGATTTCATCATTCTTATCAAATACTAAGACTTCAAGTTGTTGTTTCTCTCTTTGTAGATCTCTTGCTTTATCCTTTGCTGTCCTCAATGCATCTAGATTTTTAGTCATTTGTATGTTGAAATGTTCATGTTCTCTTTTCATTACTTTTAGTTGATCAGCCAATGCTTTGTTCTTTTCTTTCAATACTCCAATCATTTCTTCAGTTTCTTCAGATATACTATTCATAGATGATGTCTGAATTTGTTCCACTAACTCTTAAGAATCCTGCAAATCACCAGATAATCTTCTTCTTTCTTTCAGAGATTTTTGCATTTGCCTTTGCATGTCTGCAATCACTTGATTAGCATGATCCAGCTCTTCTTGTAGATACACAATCCTTCAAGATTGTTTATAGCCTTCCATTGATAAGATCTTTCTCTTTAGGTAGTTAAACCCTTTTCCAAGATTCAAGCTCTGATACCAAATGCTAGGCCCAATATGGAAAGCTAATGTACTGAGAGGGGAGGGGTGAATTAGTACTCCAAAACTTTTCTTGAATAATAACTTTAATGTTATGCATAAATAGAATAGTGCAGTAACATAAAATAAAGTTAAAACAAATAGATAACAGTCATACATTATTCACTCCATAACACATATATTTTGGTTACGCAGAAACTCTTGGTTAGAGAGAAAAACTGTGGTGGGGATGGCACCCACAACTTCACTACTACAATAATAAAGAATGCTCGGTTAGAGCTACATTTTAGCTATTTCTGATAGCTTACCCTATTAGGAGTAACAAGATTTGTTAGATCTACCTTGCTAAGGGATTTTACAACATTTATTTTGAATGCTGCACCTGGTTAGAGGCTTTAGAATTTATAGACTTGATTAGAGTCTTTTACCTTGTTAAAGATTTCTCTTTCAACTTCACAATATTACAATAAAATCAATACAAATATCTACAACTTTACATCTGAAATGTTATAGCAGATTCTATATGCTCAGAATAGATTACCTTGCTTATAGCATACCTCAGTAACCCATATAACTCGGTAAACCCTTCTGTTTACTCTGTTCTTTGACTGTTCTCTGAAAACCTTCTCAGTGACCACTGTGTCTCTATAACAGTCTTCTTTTTATCATGCATACATACACTTCACTCATGCTGTATAAATAGATCTCTTAAAATGGTGATCCAATTCATTGCTTTGATCTTACAAACAAGATTCCTTGAATGAATAACTAAACAAAATATTTCATTGGTTAGATTGATCTCAAAATCATACACAATCTTCTAGTGCAATTTCCAATGTAATAACGGTTAGATGTGCCTCGATCTTGTAACATGTTTTCATATGCATGTCCAGGTTCAATGTATCTCGTAACACATTTCACTCAATGTATGTCAACTTGGTGTGTCAACTTTGCTGCTCGGTAGTTTCAAAAAGATACTCGGTAGACAACTCAGTGTATACTACGTTCTGTGACTGCTTTCCTCTGTAATCGACTAGACTGTGCATACCGACTTCTCTGTGTGTACTGACTGCATGATTCGGTAGTGCTAACTGACTAGAATATATAGTATGACTTTGAATATAAAAACTAATGGCAACTTGATAAGTAGTAATAGATTGGAGACCTGAGATTACTTAGCTTGCAAAAACAACTTCTTCCTTGGCCTCTGCATCACCCCGTTCGCATTATGTCCCGAAGAAAGGGGTAGGACAGGGGTGTGGTGCCACTGTCCCCCATTGGACAGGGGTGTGGCACCCTTTTCCTCCCTGGAAAAGGGTGTTCCACCCCTATCCCTACCCTATTTTAGGGTAGGACCCTTCCTAGAGTATGCATTGTGGGTTTTGCTTCGGGCGGGAAACTCCCCTGATGTCGGCCCGTGACAAAATTCAAATCCACCAAACATGTATTTAAGGGGGCTTTCATCCTCTCATTTTCATAAGTTGGATAAGTGGACTTTCGATAAGGTCATGTTGCATAAGCGATCAAGCATTCAAGAGCATTCACGCATTCTTTTTCAGCATTGAGCATTATCAAGTCTCTCTTCAAGACTAGGTGTTGCATTCAAGTCAAGGATTCAACCATTGAAGAGGAGATTGATTTCACTATTCAATTCCAAACAATAATTTCTATCAAAATTTATACTACAACCTCCCTTGAGGTGATTTACAATCCAGTCTTTCATTTACATCTACTTGCAAGTACTTTCTTTCATTACTTGGTTAATTCCAAAATTGGGGTTTGACCCAAAGGCAAACCCCCAATCCTAACCAATTTTCCTCTCTTTTCAGTGTGTACATTATAGGTGTGCAATTGTACTTTTAGATTTGGGATTCATTTGCAGAGGTGGAAAAACCCTTTTCATTTCGCGGATTTTTCATAGGACCGTGTACATTCCCACCACAGTCCGGGCAACTTTTCCTCAAATTCGCAGGGCGACTTTGTCTCAAAATTTTACTACCAGATCCAAGTGCACAGCTTCATCCCATATTCTGATATCATGTTATAATTGATTCTTTGTCACCTTTACACTACATAATTCAATCAATTCCTTTCCAAATCAAATAAGGAAAAGGGGGATCATCCTAACATTCTCAATTCATTCAGAATTCAATGTATCATCTTTCACTCAATTTTTCATGATCTGCATTTCCTTCCCCAAGATCTTGGGACCTTGATGTCCATGTTGGCATTGTGTTGTCATTGATGTCATCCGGTATGGGAGATGTATGTGTAGTGTTGTCATTGATGTCAATTGGTATTTTTGTCATGGATTACAACCGATAGTGTGTGCAGTTTAGGCCAAACAATATGCAAGCTAGGTCACCGATATACAAGTTGTTGTTGGGAATGAAGAAATCGGTACCCAATGAACAAGTGGATGAACATGTTAGTATACATGTTGGTACTAACCGGTAAGATGATGACTACTAAGATTGCAGAGTGCATAGGTCACTGGTATGCTAGTGTGATGCCATCTAGCAAGACTCCCACTGGTAAATGTTGTTGTCCTTGGGAGAAGAGAAGACTGGAGAAGGAATTCTTCCTGAGAATTGTAGGGAAATTGCATCTGCCCAATAACAAGGAAGTCACACCATTGGCCAGCAAATGACATAGATCCTCTCCCACCATTGATTAGCAAATTATGAACCATGATGTATCTACCTCCATCGAATAGATGATATGTGTGTCTCTAGCATATGAGATCAGTGATGTGCACCTGATTAGCAGACTGAGCAGATGAGCTATCAGATCAAACAAGGAGTGATGAGTTTGTCACTTTGATAAACTGGCTAAGAGGAGAACCTGTCAGATGAAGGAGAAGGAAAGATTCAACTATAGACAGAGAGTGCAACCAAAATGTAAATGCAGATTGACGCAACGACAGTTGAAGACTGCTTGCATGATGTTATCATGCATGTTACCAACATGAAGGCATATGTACTGTTCACCGGTACACAGGGCTACCGGTATGCAAGAAAGAGCACAAGTGAAAAGCTCTCATCAGATGAAGATGAGCATGTTGATTTGCAAGGAAAATGACCAGTCAATATGATACAACAACAACATAGAGATGAGAACCAGTATGTGTGATCCATTGGCATAGGGAAGGTGAAGGTTAACTGGTAACGCAAGATATACTATCAGGGTTAGAGTGTTGGTAGGAAAAGATAGACCGGTAGTATGAAGCATACACCACTTGTGTGTTATTGGTTGGTGACCAAGTAGGTCCGACATAGTGAGCCAAGGTGGATGCTGACAAAGGTGCCAAGTGGAGTCAAGGTGGCAAACAAGCATGAAGTGGTAGATGGAGTGTGCATCAATGAGGTTGTTATAGAGTTGGTCGACATTAAATGCAGTCCCCGTAAATCAAGGGATGTGTTGTAGAGGTGTACGGATCGAGGAAGGTTGAACAAAGGTGATTGATGGGATGCATCGATTGATGCATAGTGTCCAGGTGTAGATCAAAGTTTGTACTGCAAACTGTCGAACCATATATGGTCATTAACCAAGTGCCAAGATGACAAACTATTCGTGTTTGCCAATTATAGAAAATGTTCCTTGGAAGAAAGAAGATATGGTAGGCGATGCCTGATTGATTGCAGGTTATCAATATTTGTGTAGAATGAGATCTGATTAGATCTGATACTCCTCATGATCAGTGGAAGAAACCGTAGAACGCCAATAGTTTGAAGTTGCATTTTGGCAGGAAAGATCAACTATAAGTATGTAGGTAGAAGGCCAAATGGATTGATGCTGCCAGAAGGTGTGAAGTCAGTTGAATGAAAAGAGTCAATCTAACTATGAGAGTGGAACAAGTGAGCATTTGGAGGTGCAACCTGTAAGAGGATTGAAAGTGGTTTAACCTATAAAGCCAAGGCAACCAGTAAACTGTTATAGAGTTTAACAGTAGTATAAACCAGTAGGGTTTGCACCAATAAGAAGCAGACAAAGAAGAGTGAAGCAGGCATAGAAGAGTGAAGCATGCAGAGAGAGTTTTGAAGGAGATCCAACAAGGTGAAGGATAGATGAGGGTTAAAATGGTACTAAGGAAGTCATCGGTAACTAGGTGCAAAGACAGACAACCGGTAGAGTCTGAACTGGTAAGGCAACATCAACAAGCTAAGAAGAGAGAGGAAGAGAGTAAGCAAATATCAGATAGGGAGGAGGCAGTGTGAAAGGAGATAGGAGTAAATTGGTGAGGAAGGGGAGTGTGAACCAACAGAGAGGAGGTGGAGTGGAAGACATAGAATACTATCGGTAAAGTTGAGTAGAAGAGAAACCTATAGAGAGAGATTACTTGCAGAGGTTACAAAACCTATTTGTAACCAGGATTCAACTATTTTATTATTTTGATATAATTTATTGTTGTCACTAAGTTGGAGCTCGGTGTAGGGGTTGGTGCCCTAAATCAGTAGGAGTGGTGCTCCTTGGGTTGGTGCCCTAAATGTTTTAACCAGTGTTTTCATTGTGAGGCTAGATTGGAGCAGTAGTCTCCAATAGCTTTTATCATCGAGGTTTTTCCCATCTTGGGTTTTCCTCATATATACCGGTGTTATGTGATGTGGCTTTGTGTGGTTGCATTGTGTTGCCTTGATTTATCTTACCAACAGGATTACTTGATCTTTAGGTTGTTAACTGGTACTCACTCTTAGGATTAAAAGGTTAAGAGTTTTGGGAACCACTGATTTACCCCCCTCTCAGTGGTACATTGTGTCTAATAGTCCAAGACCAAGATGTTGGGTTCTCTAGTCCTCAGGGACCAGGGCACCCAACTATCTAGTCCTCTTTAAAAGGGCTCATTTTTGGTCCTAATAATAGTAACATGATTTGAGTGGGAACCAAGATCTTGTGTCGAATCATGTCAAAAAATTAATTTGTGTTTTGACTTACATGTATAAAAGGAGGTCCGCCCCTCTCATTTCAAACATAAGCAATCAATTAGAAAATTCAAGTCCTCAATTATATCCAGAAAATTCAAGTGAGAAAGCAATTAGTCTTCTTTCAAGTATTGGGGCAGAAGTAAAGTCAAGATTCAAGCATTGGATATGGCATTCATGTTCTATGTTTTATGAATACTATCTACAAAAAACCCTAATTCCTTGTGAAGACAAATAAAACTTCTTAAAAAGGTATATCATTAGTGTTTCAGACATTTTCAACATTTCCCTCAAAAGAAAATTATTTCTATTATAGTACTTCATTTACATTTCAATTCTATTTCATGGTTAATTCCAAAACCAAGGTTTGACTTAATGCAAATCCTATTCCCGACCATTTTCCCTTCTCCACTATGTGCAGGAACAAGTACAGAGCTGTAATTTTTAAGATCAAAATCATTTGTAGAGATGAATAAATTCCCTTTTGGAAGGAGAAAAGTTCAGAGAACCAGGTCGACGAGCATTCTAGTCCCAAAAATTCAGGTTGACCTTCTAGGAATAGATCTGATCATTCACATACATTAACCCTAATTTCAGCATCATTAATCAAATCAATTCAATTTAAAGGGAAATAAGAGGTACATTAGAAACCCCTGGAATCTGATCAAAATCTAGATCTACTAAGGCTAGATCTATAAATTTCTATCTTTCCCTAATGTGACGGTCTCTAAGCAAAAATTAGTGATTTTACCACATATAATGGTGAAACCCTAATTTTTTCATATTACATTTGGTTCTCTATGTTGATGGCTCATTGATCACATGGAGTCACTCATCCACCATTCAAGGTAGTGAAAATTTCCCTTCACAATAGTTTCTTGGTGATGGACTTAGGCCTTTTTCACTACTTTTTGGGGATGGAGATCATTTAGTCTTTGTCAGGGATATTCCTTACACAGCCCGAGTATTCTCTTTATATGATCTCTAGATTTCGCATTGTTGATTGTAAGCCTACATTGAATCCATTCTTTTTGGGGTCAAACTTGAGGCTAAGTGTTCTTCACCTTTAGTTGATGGTACTTTATATCGACAACTTGTTGGTAGTCTCATATACTTGACTCAAAAGAGACCTAATATTTCATATGTTGTAGGCATGGTCTCTCAATTCATGCAATATCCCCATGAGCTACACTAGAAAGAAGCTAAGAGGACTATTCACTATATTCAGGGTACACATAGTTATGGGATTTACTATGCAACAAGCACAAATTTTGACTTCAAATAGGGTAAGCAATTCTCAAGATCACATGTCTACTTCAAAATATTGCTTCTCTCTTGGTTTCAAACTAGTTTGTTGGTCGAACAAGAAGCAGTCGATAATTTCTCTTTCATCTAAAGAGGTTGAGTATTGTGGAGCAATTAATGCTTCTAATAAGGCTATTTGGCATCTAAACATTGTCAACAAGTTTGGTATTTATCTTTAGAAGCCAACAATCATCTTTTGTGACAACCAAATTGCCATGCAGATCTCTCGCAATCTGGTCCATCATCAGAGGAGCAAGCATATTGAGATCCACATGCACTATTTTTGGGAGTTGATTCATGAAAAGATCACTGATCTGAAGTATTTCCTCAAATTAGATCAAATTGCAAAAATCTTCAGCAAACCATTCATTGAGAGCAAGTTCCGTGTG
This sequence comes from Cryptomeria japonica, assembly GCF_030272615.1. NCBI lineage: Eukaryota > Viridiplantae > Streptophyta > Pinopsida > Cupressales > Cupressaceae > Cryptomeria > Cryptomeria japonica. The sequence continues at coordinate 824,942,738 of NC_081414.1, read as the reverse complement.
TTATGATTGTCGGATGATTTAATCTTCTTATGTGGAATATATCTCTATTTAGATAATTTCTTATTATATGCAGAAGTGATTAAAATTTTATTTGAGCATTTGTTATCAATGATGCATGTTTGATTGGATATTATAATAGTCATTTAATTGGAGGTTGTTTTCAGATATTTAGATAACCAATTCAGATAGTTTTCATTAATTGTTCCTTCAGTAATTATATCAACATCTCCAAAATAGTAAAAAAAAAGAGATTCACTTTAAGATACCCCCCAAAAAAGAACAGAGCCCCCCCCCGAAGGTTTTTTTCTACTATTCTAATTTATAGCCATGTTTTAATAATTGTCATTAAAGTAAGTACTTCTTGAGGACAACCGTTATAAAGATAATTAAATAGGATCTCAAAATAAAAGATGACACTTCCAAAGCCATGCCACATTCTTCTTTGGATTTCGAGGAGACATGTGTCTCCCTCATTTATATACTTCATACCATCAGAGCCTTCTTCTACTCTTGGTGGCATTAGAGGGAACCAAAATTTTGAGTACAATAAACAATCAACCAAAAGAAATTTGTAGTAATACAGTTCAATAAGTGAGTTTGCAAATGCTTGGGGAAATATATTACACATGCCCATGGGAGAAACATTTAAGACCATCAAAATATTTCACTTGGAAAGAGCATTCTAAAGAGAGAAGATAAAATAAATGAGGTAAATTGATTCTAACCTATCTCTTTGCTTCTTTGCAACCTCTTGCATGACCTAGAAAACTTAGAGCTCTTGTGGTTGCACATTTGGGACAAAAAAGAAGTTAGATTGATGGTAGCCATTTTAAGGATCAAGTCATTAACTGCATTTAATTCTAGCAAGGTCCTACATCTCTCGAAAAATTGTGCTAACACACTTCTCATGTCTTCTACCATTCACTGGTCATGAATGAACTAAACTGGCTAATGTCACAAAAGACAACACCTTGAGAGTTGGAAATGCTTTGAGTTGAGTAGTCGATGAAATACTGAACTATTGAACCATACTAATGAAGCATGCACAGGTTCCAATATCTTTCAGCTAATTAACTACATAAATTTATATATTACATGTTAGAATGTTGTCATTGATAGTCAAGCTTGATGAGATGTGAGCTGTGCAAAAGTCTCTATAAAACAAAAATGGCTTAGGATTTGAAACTGGTGAAATCTCACAATGTAAGAAAAAAAGAAAAGAAGGTCTACTAAGGATGACAAAGGTAAGTTGTCGGTCAATAACAAGTAAGTAAAAGAAACACTCTTTTAATGGTTATTATTTTAATTGTACTAAACTAGGTCACGAAGAATTTGAATGTAGAAATAGAATAAACCAAAATGTTAAATCTTTCTTTGGTATATATTATAATTGTAGTAGTTATAATCATAAAGCTAGTCAATGTAAAAATCATGCTATAATAGATCGATATAGAAATAGTTATTTTGAAGGTTGTTTCTATACATGCAAAATGTTTGGACATAAGGCTAACGAATATAGGTCAAGGTAAGGTCAAAGAAATAATAGATGCAACAACTGCAACAATCCTGGACACATTACAAGAGATTGTAAAAATGGAGAAGCTAAAACAAGTGTTTTGGTAAAGAAAATCAATAATGAGGATGTGAAGGTTGAAATGAAGAAGATTTGGTGGAAGAAGGAAGTCGAGGTTGCACCTATCTTCAATACAGACACCTGTTCCAGAATTAGGATCAAGATGCTTTGGCTCAGGGGAAGAAAATCAAGAAATATATTTCCCCCATCAAAGAGTGTGAGGCTATAGTTATGACATGTTGATTCACACGAAATAGTGAAGATTCCAATGGAAAACATTGAACTGCAGTAGAATGCGGTCATCCAAAAGGTCTCTATGGACTCAGACTGAGTGAATAGACAATAAAGCGGTACTATATTCTCAATGTACATTTATTATGAGCAAGTGGGATAGAAAAAGGTTAAAAGGAGAATTCAGTAAGTTATTTTTCTCACTCGAAGCGAAGGAAAGCAAAAAGAGCAAAAAGGTGGTTCAAGGGTTAGGGCTTCCTGACAATTTGTGAAAGGTATTTTTCTTGCAAATTTGTTATTTTTAGCATCTATATTAATGGCCACACCCACTGTTGTTGATATTAGCACTCAATGCCAACCAAGCTTCAAAAGATATCCCAAGAAATCGGTTGAGAATGATCTGATGGGTGCTCTATCTAGCATACCCTTTGGATTTTTACCGACCAAAGATATTAGGGCTACATACATTTGAAATTGGAAGAATATGACCACAAAAAGATGCAAAGTTTATGGGGAAAAAAGCTAATAGGAGATGACTTCAAGATTAAATATGAATTTTGAACCCTAGTTGAAAAGAAGTTGAATGTGTGGAATGATTTCCCAAATTTCTGTTTGGATGACAAATGAGTTAGAATGGAAATGAGAAGATTCCATGATGATTTTGTATGGCTTGAAGAACCATTATATATCACAAAGAATATGACGAAGGTTGTGTTGTTCATCAAAACTGATTAACCCAAGTACACCTACAATTGATCTATGAAGTAGCCAGTTCAATCTATGAAGAACCTTAGGGCTTGGACAACATGACAAGGATATGAATCCTTCTACTCTTCAGGCTCTGCAAAACCTAGGCGAATATATCTTTGATGCTTAAAATTCAAACTCATTACCCACATATGACGACATCAATAAAGTAGATAGATCTCATAAATGGTTCAAAAACAAGGAGGGTACTGTAGATAGGCTAAATCTACATTGACAACTCAACAATGTTTGAGTCATGAGATGGAGGGACACTTCCACATAACATAAAACATAAAAAGATATTCTGATTTGATTTTTTAAATGATGTTCTGACAACCCTTCAATGTTACAAAAGACCAGTGCCTTATCTAGGCCACAGAGTCATGCATAAAACTGAAAGAGAGATCTCAGTTACTAGTTATTTTATATATTAAATTCTCATGTATTAATGCCTTACACTAACACAATCCTCTGCTCTGTCACAAAACCATACTCATACATATCTAATTTACACACTCAAAATCACTAATGCGGGATTTCAGGATTTAAATCCTTCCTTGAAGAATGCCCAAAAACACACATTACACTCTCAGAGAAGACTAAAAGAAACAAATCCAAATTACCCTTGATAAAATGAAATTGTATGAACTTGAATGGTATTTTGGAGACAATTTTGTGGGAACTCACACATGCCTTGCATATGTGTAAACCTGCAAACTGAAACCAAACATACAACAAAGACAACACTGAAAACCTCGAAGAACACACTGTCATTTGCAAAAATAAAAAGATGCCATCACTAGAACCTACAATTTCGGATTTCTCCATTGGAGAAAATCTCTCAAAAACTAGAACCCCTACAATTGAGAAGAATTGGGAATAAGAAAGAGAGGGGAAAAGATCATAATCCATCAGAACATGCCAAGTGTCTCCTTTGTCCCTAACTGCAAAAATATCTTCTTCATTCCCATGGAAACTTCTCTCGAGATATCCCATATTTGTTGACACTAACTCCATAACTGCATTCCTCCTCTCGAGAGCTTTCCGGCAATATATAGTACTTCATATTTTGGCCAAAAATAAGCCTCTGAGCGAATTAATCACTCATGTGACTCCAATCATTTAAATTTTTCAAAATTCTTGTATAGTTGAGACTATACATTTAATTTTAATTTTTCATCCATTTTTGCCTTTGATTTTGGCCTGACGCCCTACCACGTGGTGACCTCTGATTGGTCAATGGGGTCCACTGGGCGCCATCTGGGATGACACCTCATCATTCTGCCACGTGTCTGCCACCAAGATGCTTACTCATCATCACATCATCGTCATGTGTCTGCCACTTGTGCGCCACATCACCACCACTGGATAGCCACCTCAATGGGACCCGCTTGCTGGATCACCAACTAGACTTGCCACCTGGCTTTCACCATTTTGCGATAGGTAACTGGCATGCATCTTCAGGCTCTAAAATCACGCGAGCTGTTGGATCTCTCGAACCTACCAGGTCTTTAATCATCACTGAGCTTTTCGCCATTTCGCGGACCTTAACCGACGAGCATCTTGCTTTCGTGAAGTCGTGCCGACCGCTAGATCTCCCGAAGCTGCATGGTCTTTAACTCCTCATTTTCGCTGTGTTTTCGGCATGAGCTTTTTGCCATTTCGCAGCCCTTAACCGGTTAGCATCTTTGGCCTGCGAAATTGCACGCACCATTGGATCATCTTGAACTTTTTCACCGGTTAAGCCGCCCTTTTTCTACAAAATTTGCCTGCCTCAGGATTCGTGCCTATATGGGGTCCACCTATCGCTGCTCAGTCAGCCTCTTCAGTCTCCTTGGGATCCACGCCCACACGCGTGGGGTCCACCTTGGGCACCCATAGCACCTTGTGTCAAAAGCCTCTTGAGCTTTGACATTATACTTGTGTGGAGTGTTTGTTATAAATATCATAATATTCCTTTGCCCAACGAATGTGGGACAAATAGTTTTAGCCTGGAACTTCATTTTTGAAGCTTTCTCTGCAACTTTAATGGTGCATCTTGGACATTTGCATGAAATTTATAATGCCTTCCACCTACCAATTGAGATTTATGAAAGCCGCAATAATTTGGATCAACTTTATCAATATCATGCTGGTTTCTTTTAACTTTGCCCTTCTATATGTCATGCAGGAAAGAGGATGTTGGCCATCGTTGAATTTGGGGGAAACACCCATTTGCTTCTATTTGACTGAAACCCCTCATTCACCACGCAATCTGCCATGCTCCTTTTCCATCACCAAGCCTACAAGACCTTTTACGAAACTCAAGGCAAGGAACACAACTATAGTGATACCTTTGAGGGTCTCGTCTTCTAGCATTTTCTCCAGGATGGGAAAAAGGGCACTCAGAAAACATTTAAAAATGTGGAAAAATATTTAGAGCTCAGTTCTTTTGGAGACAAAGAAAGAGGAGGAGAAGAACCATAGACTGTTAGGCCCTCCTCCAGGTGAATCTTTGTAAGTTTTAGATCCAATATGAGACAAAGAGAAACCACTGTCAGAAACTTGATTTTGGTATTTTCATGAAAGAACTTGCCTGGCATCCTGAACTTAGCATATATTCTAGCATAGCCTTTCCATTAGAAAGCTTTGGGGAAGCCATTGTTACATCCACAATCCTCTTTCCATTAGCATCCAAATGACTAACATTAGCACCTGACTGAAGCAATAACTTCACGGCTTCATTGGCAAAACTAGACTCTCCAGCAGTAGCACAACATCCTTGCCTGATCCACATTCTAAATTGACATCTATTCCACACATTGCAGAAGGTTCACGCCAACGCAAAGGGAGATGGGGAGGCACGTGGAGCTCTTGGCTTTGATCTACCATTGCATTTTGTTGAAGCTTCTTCCATTTTCCCAAACCACGCCACACTCCACCCTCCTTTCACCATTTGTATTTGATTTAAGTTTTAAAACACCATTTACCATATTGTGGGAGGGTTGGGCTTTAAGCCTGCTAATTGTATATTGTTGGAAATTTTCAAAACCTTTGTCATACCACAGACCCACGCAACCCCCTTCCAAGTCTGCCAATGATTTAGGAGTAACAATTAGCCATGTTGGCTTCCCACCTATTTTGAGGTCAGCACCTCCTTTTCCATACTAGGAAAAAGAAAATTATCCTTTACAACAAAGGAGGAAAAATTATGTAGTGCAAATTCATGATGTACTAGACCTCAAAATCGATTTTTTGATGGTGGAATGCTTTTAAAGAATTTTTCTCTGAAATTTGGTATTACTCCTTTGTCCATTATGTTTCTTGCTTGTGAAATACATCAATCTACATGCTCTTACTTTATACTTACATGATATGACATATGATTGAATATAATGATTTGAATCTTGCTTAAAAGACACAAAGCGACAAGTCAGGTCGGGCCCCAAAGTGGGACTGACTAAAAAAAAAATTCGTTTTCATGCAACTGACCTCTGAAAAGCTTCAGGAACCTTAAACACACCTCTGGAAATGATCGGCATCATTTTCGGATCATCAGACTGAGTTTTGCAACTTTCAGGCAATTACGCCACACTTTCGCATTTAATCACGAAGACGTAATTTTCAAAGTGGTCAAAACACCTTTCTGGACCTCACCATCTGACAGGTGTGTACTCTGATATACAAGGATGAACTCTGCCAAGAGGTTTTTCAAAATGAATCCCGAGTGAAGAGATATTAATTTCCGAAAATTCCCAACTAGCTTTGTCGACACTGCGGACCTGATGAAGTCAATGTTCTGGCAACATATGATGCCTTTCTCAAAAATACCAAACAACCTCCGTAGACCCTCAAATTTGAAACATAGGTACCTTGAAGTGTATATTAAAACTTAGAAATCTCAGTTTGACCAAAATCCTGACTGGGTACAAATGGTGTGCTCATGAAAATGGCCACAATCTACTGATACGACAATGAAAGTGCGAAAGACTGAAAATGATGGTTCAATGAACCCTTTTGAAAACCGATCAAACAGATTGGCAGAGGCTTTAAATTTGAAACATGACTCATCATTTATACCAAAAATAGCCCGGAACAAACATTCTGGCATGAGACTCACTGAGGCAACTTTTACACTTGTGTGAAACAGGGCTTTGACTAGGTGCTGAAAAAGGGACTTGTCAAAACATTCAAACTGCAAACAGTTCGAGCTTCAAAAACTGAGCAAATGAATTCATGAAGACTTGAAATTTTTCACGGAGGTACACTTTTATACATAGAATTCAATCCATTTTGAAATTCTTCATGACGATCAACATGGAAAAAGATATAAGCACTCAAAGTAGGCTACTCAATAAAATCTGCATTTGTGCAGGACATGATTCTTGAGCCTTACCCTTTGAAAATCAATTGGCTCCATTTTGCTCTCTCTCTAACTAGGCCATTCAGACTAACTCATTTGGAAATGCAAAGCAAAAATTTGAATGGGCCTCTAAAATTGACTCAATTTTAATGAGTCCCAATAGGTTGTCACCAGATTAAATGATTCGGGAGCACTTCCAACTCCTAAGGCTACAAGAACAAAGATGTTGAGAAATTGACCAAGGTAGCTTTTGATGGGTGTTCTCTATCCATTAGCACAGTTGGGAATATTGTCATTCAGTATGAGTATATGATGATTGGTAATAAGATCTACTTTACCAATCGGGATAACTTTATTTAATCCACAACAGTAAACATGGCTAATGAGATGTTGGAGAAAAATATTGACTGTGATCTATGCGAGTTGTTTAAATTGCAATTCCTTGAGAATCTGAAACAATGAAAAGAAAAGAAGCATGCATTCAAATATGGAAGCCTATCATTATTTATTTTTTTCTACTTCATGCAAGAGATTCCTAGAATTGGCAAGGTATTTTGGGAATTTGACAGACTAGTTGCACATCAGATTGCAGAACATTTGAGGAGTTTTGGTGCAGGAGCTCCCAAAGGGCTATTAGGCCTCCATAAGTCAAATTTTGAGTTTTTGTATTTTTATATTTTGTTTCATGTTAATAAGGTCATTTTAGACAATTAATGATCATTTGGAGTCATTTCGGAAAGTTATGGGTCATTTGGTCAAACGTTGTAAAAATTGCTCAAAAATTGCCAATGTTGCTCAAATAGTTGTCAAGCAACTTTTGTAAAAGTTGTCAAATTGATGTACTTGTTAAGAATAATTATTGGTGGGTTGGTTGAATTAGTTCATCTGAACCAAAATGTATTTAAATTCCACCCAAACTCGAATTTGGGGGTTGGAGAGAGAATAGAGAAGAACAAATCTTTGTTTTGTACATTATTTATGAATTTTTTCTCATGTTGCAGACTGTTCTTTTGGTTTGTATGGATTTTACTTCACATTTCATGATATGAAAATGATTAGATAAGTTATTTTTGTGAATCTACTTTCATTTTCAATTGGTCTCATCAAATTTCATGGACTTTTGTGAAATTTATTGCATTTTTAGTATAGATAGGTAAAAAAATAAAAATATTTTCTGTGCGTTAATAGTCTGCAAAACCCTCTAGTAAGAACTTGTATGGTAGTATGAAACTAAAACCAATGTGAAAAGATGGATGTGTGAGTATAGTTTAATATTTTTTTTTTGGTTCAATTTTGTTAATATTTGAATAAGTTATGTCCATTTTAGTGACTGCAGTCCGGAACCCTGCCTAGGGTTTCTAGTTCGAGAAAAAAAAATCATTTTTTCAAATTGGCATGGTGAAAAATCATGAAATTTTATGGAGGATTATTTCTTATATTATTCTAACATAGCTAAAATTTTCAAACTATTTCATGAATGTTTGATCGAGTTTTAAATGACTATCCTAAGAGGACAGAGTATGGCAATGTTAGAAGTAAGTTTTAGGAGATGTCAAAATGCATTTGAAGGTGTCAAAGTGTGTTTGGGGTTGGGAAAAAATGGGATTAACTCAAGAATTATATAAGAATCCTTCCAAGTCAAAGGTTGGTCGATTGAAACGAGTTTTAATTGAAATAGCTTAAATCATTGAAAGTGGTGTCTTCCCTAGTTTGAAAAGAGTAAGAAATCCAATGATAGTATGTTGCTACACCATTTTAAGTCACCATAAGGAGTCTTTATGATATTTTATGCCCTATAATAGACCTATACATGTCACCTAAATTTCCCAATATATATGTGTTCAAAGTTTCCAAAGTAAGCCCAAAGGTAGTAGCCTAGGAAGAATACATAGGTTTCGCCTATGTTGGAACTGTTGAAACCCTTGATAAAGTTTGTGTTTAAACCAATGTGTAAGTCCATTTATTTCCATCAAGTTTCCAAGATAGTACTACACAAGATGTTGCATTTACCTCATTCTTCTCTATTTTTTAGTATAAGATGCACAATAGGGAAAGAATCCCTAAGTCAATTGTGGAAAAGTACAAAAATGATATCATATTTTTTTATCACGATAGATAAGTGGATTATGGAAGCTGTATTTCCAAGAGCCAAGTATTTCCCTACTTTAGGTTATGAATTTTTTGAGGATATTTTGGAAGGACTGGAAAAATTTCTATTGGAAAGTCTGGTTGATGAGACTCACAAAAGATTTGGGACTGCTCTAGAAAAGTCTATGGAAGTTCACATGGAAGAGACCAAGAAGGAAAGGAAGAAGAATGCACAAAAGGTCATTAATGAATCTTTAAAGGAAGCTCGTGTTTCCACAAAATAAGTTGAGAAGGTCAAGAGATCTTGTAGGATTGTTGCTTCATCCTGAACCCCAGTCAAAGAGAAGGAATCTTTGGAATAAGTGAAGGAGAATCCAGCAAAAAAGAAGAAAGAGATTCCCTCATCTACCCCATTCAAGAAGAGAAAGTGAAAGGAAGTCAAAAGAAAAATTATTGATCTAGAATCGGTAGCAGAAGAGTCAAAGGAATCAAAACCAAAATAGTTTAGAATTCATGTTAGAATGGAAAAGGAAAGAAAGTAATCAAGGAACCTCTGGATGTCGACAGATTGTTCAACTCTATAGCACTTCAAGGAAACCTAAAAGAGGTCAGGCAATATGTGTATTGATATCGATGATGAAGGTAAGGAAACAATTGTTGGCAAGAGGCGATGCATGTATGATCAGATGTTGTCATTGGTGGCAACTCATATCAGATTTCACATTCGTAGTTCATGTTTTCATCATTCAAGAAGATTGATTAAAGATTGATTATTTTTTTGTTAAGTCCAATGAGTAGAATAGTGTATTCAGCAATATGTACAATGTTTTGGTTGGTGGATCATTTTGGTTGAGTATTTTTCTTTGTGGATATGAGAGATATATTGTGGATATGCAATTTACCTTATTCCAAGTTTGTGGCCTCTGATAATAAGTCTTGTTTTGGTTAGTGAGATTCGGTAGATTGGTTTTTGGTAAAGAAAGTGGTAATTAGTGGTAACATGTGGAAATGCATTATGCAGATCTTGCAGATTGATTTTGATGAGTGTTTATGTGTTTGAGGTTGATGATCCGTCATGTGGAAAGTGTGTGGATATTTTTTTTTGGTCCACATGGTTGTTTTGGTTCGGATTGAGATGACTTATGTACACATTTCATCTTTTGTGACGTGTTCTTGAAGCTAACATGGTGGTGACCTAAATTGGTGATGCAGATATATAAGACAGGTTAATTTGATCATTTTGTATATTGATGGTGATGTGAATTGTGTATGAGTGATTATGTGCATTTTCACATGCGCATGGTGAAGATTTGATCTCTAGTATGATGCAAAATATCCAAATAGAGCAGTGTTGCAGAGCAGAGTAAGAATATGTGTTTTGTACTTGATCAGAACTATACTCAGGCATTTGTTGATGCTATTTAATAGTTCAAACCTCATTGTGATCTTCAATAATCATTTTGTAAGGTGGTGAGCCTTTCGAGGTTCCAGTTCTTTACTTGTAATTTGAGTAGTGAGCCTTTCGAGGTTCCAGTTCTTTACCATGCCTTATCCTAGGCACAAAAATTCACTTTCTCTGAGCCAAGATCAAACAAAGAAATAGAGTAAAATTTGGTATCCCTCCAAGTGTAGACATAACTTCTAATAGATTCTATTTAGCATTGAGATAACAATACAGGTAGTTGGACTACACATATTTAAAAAATCAAACAATCATCTAGTTAGTTCAATTTTCTTTTAGGGGGATTTTGTATATAGCATTTTTTGTCTGTACCCTTTGCAATTGATGTCAAAGGGGGAGTGAGGAGTGAGTAGTTATGTAGATATGTATAGACTATTTTGTATATATGCAGATAGTTGTTAGTTTTAATGTTGCCATCAATAAAAATTGTTGCAGATATGATGGTGATGATGTTGAGTGGCTGTCATTGATGTCAACACAATGATTTTCATTGATGTTCTTTGTATTGGTGATACAAAATATGTGTTCCCAGAATCTTTAGTGCTTTGTAAGATGTGTTGGTAGATCAGATGTGTTGATAGTGATCCAGATATCCCTGGTTATTGGATATGGTGTTGACCAATGGTATTCATGTGTATCGAGGTTCCATTCTTATTTTTCATGTTTTGGATGATGATGTTTGGGTCCAGATTAGGTCCATAATTTGAGTATGTGTAGTGGATTTTGGTGTAGTGTGTGAGTCATGTTTTGGGTTTGGAATTTCTAATGTTTGTAATGTGTTGATTTGACTGTTGATGTGTGTTGTGGTATGTTCTACTTCTCATTCCTTCCCACCATCAGAATGATTAGTGTTGACCTATTCTAGAACTCTACCATGGCTGACTTGGAAGATTATGCTTCTCAAAAGATAATATATATATATATGAGGATGATCTGATTATGTTTCATATGGAAAAGTGTGACATTATTTTGAAGATATATGAGATTTTTAAGAAAATATCTGACTATTGGTGATATGTAAGAGTGTGTTCGTGTTGAGGCACTAGAAGCAATGAGCCTTTTTCTGTGCAGTGAGTCCACCTACATTGATCATTTTGGGAGTGAGACACCCTTTGTAAAACTCACCTTAATAGGTGTCACCTTAAGTGGTGTTTTATATTAAGAACTAACATTCTTCATGGTTTTTCCCTTCTTGGGTTTTCCACGTCATATCTGGTGTTCATTGTGTGATCTGTTGTATGTTTATGCTTTTCATGCTATATCTATGTTAATTAAATATGTTGGTTTGGATATGGATGTGAAAAGAATACAAGAGATTGTTTTATGTTATCAACTGATTCACCCCCCCTCTTAGTTGCCTAGAAATTCAACAACAAAAGAGGAGATTGTTAGAATGTTGTCATTGATAGTTTTGTGATCCGACAACATTATTCTAGTTTAATCCGATATGAATCCGACAAGCTCTGACATACATTTGAGTCCAACATATATCCTTTTAGGTCTGCATTTCTCCATGTTAGGTCCCGGAGACAACTGAGAGGGGGGTTCAATCAGTTGTCAAATAAATTGAAACCAAAAATAACTTAATAAACTTTCTACTTAATACTGGTGAAACAGTCTTTTATACTGGTGGACAGTTTTATCAGATAATTTGTAATATCGGTAAATGTTAATGCATGAAACAAAAAGACAGTCATCCACAACACATAACACCAATATTTGTACGTGGAAACCCTATAAGGGGAAAAACCAGGGTGGGAAACCTTACCCACAATCAGATGATACTACTACAGATAGTAAGTGTATACAAATGGGGTCTACACATGCAGAAAGGCCACGTGCCTAGAGCTCACTGCTCAAACACAAAATAGGAGTCACACTGACTACAATTGGATGGTTAAATCCAATAAGGATGTACTGCTCAAAATAGCATCTTCATATGTTGGATTCAGTACCGGTGTAGTTTAGATATGCTTTCAAAAAACCTTCCTTCACCTTCAAATGATGTCTGCGTGTATAGCTCTGCTTATTCTCGCATATACCTTCACACAAATCTTCTTCGCATTCCCTTTTCAATCTTACTAATAAGATCTTATATTTATATCATAACCTAAGACCAAATTTAAGTAGGTCAGCTCTACAACATATTACAATAAAGTCATTTTACAAATAAATTAATGCTCGATGCAATAACCAATTCAAAATGTTGGCTTAATGCATTTACAACAACAATAAGTCATCTCCATAGCGTGCCATGCTGATCTAGAAAAGATAAACCCGCCGGTGTATAACCTGGACCTATTTGCCGGTAACAACAAATATGCAAATATGAATATACCAATAAAAAAAACTCCAAGACAAGGTGTCCACACGATGTCTTCGACATAACCAAGTGTTTTCCATGCCCTTCCAAGTGCCAGTGATCAGTATGTCCTGCAGGTGTACCAGATACCGGTGACTGTGCATAAGTCACTTGCTTGCCGGTGAATGTTGTTGATTCTCCAAAGTGCCAGAGTTGATAAGTGTTTAGTAGGTGTTGACATTAATGACAAAACCATACCAAAATACCAAAAATCTCCCCCTTTGGCATTGATGGCAACACAAGATGGAAAAACCATCAAAGTGCCAAAATAGAAATGCCAAATACCAAAAGCCAACAATCTCCCAAAGTAATCAATCTCTCCCCATGAGAGTAACATGTGTTTCCTTGTGTTTTTCCATACCAATCTCTCCCCCTTTGACATCAAATGCCAAAGTTATTACCAAGCCAAGTTCATATACAAAATACAATTCAATTTGTAATACCAACTACTCCCCCTGAGAAGTAGCTTCCTCATCAAAGCCGGAGTAAAAGATTTATCTGTTAATTCTGCCGGTTGATGACAAACATCAACTTCCTAAGTCTCTACTGGTGGGGGTATGACCCGAAGCTGGTCTCTGAGATATTCAAAAGTCTCCTTAGGTAGAGGTTTAGTGAATATATCTGCAATCTTCTCTTTAGTGTTCACATAAACTAGTTTTATTTCCTTTGCTTCAACATTTCACCTTAGAAAATTTAGTTTGATGGAAACATGTTTGGTTTTATAATGTAGTACCGGATTCTTAGATATATCAATTGTTGCAGTGTTATCACAATAGATAGTTATAGGTTCCTTGCATTTTACCTTTATGTCTTCCAACATTTGTTTAAGCCATAGTACTTGTGTATAGTTAGTTGCTACTACAACATATTCTGATTTTGTTGTTGATAAAGATGTACAAATTTGTTTCTTACTCAACCAAGAAACTAGTCTGCTTCCAAGAAAGAATGCTCCACCGGTGGTTCTTTTTCTATCATACACATCTCCTGCCCAATTTGCATCTATGTATGCACATAATTCAAAGTTTTCATCTCTAGGATACCATAATCCAAGATTTATAGTGCCTTGTAAGTATCGAAAAATCATTTTTACTGCTGATTCATGATTTTATTTGGGATTACTCTAAAATCTTGAAACAATACATACTGCATTCATGATATCAGGTTTTGTTTGTGTCAAATACAGTAAACCTCCTATCATAGATTTGTACGTAGTTGGATTAACAGGTGTAGATTCATCCCTTAGTGATAGTTTATCATTTGTAGTCATAGGTGTGCTTACCGGTTTAGAGTTCTCCATCCCAAATTTCTTTAGTAACTCCTTTAAGTACTTGGATTGACTCAAGAATATACCTTTATCAGTTTGTGAAATCTGCAATCCTAAAAAGAATTTTATTTCTCCACTCATAGACATTTCAAATTCTTGTTGCATTTCAATAGAAAATTCTTTACATAATCCATCTTCTCCTCCAAAGATTATATCACCAACAAAAACTTCTATAACCAAGATGTCATCATTAGTCACTTTATAATATAAGTTGCTGTCAGCATTACCTTTAGAAAAACCAATCTTCAAAAGATACTTATCCAATCTTGCATACAAGGCTCTTGGAGCTTGCTTCAATCCATACAAAGCTTTCCTTAACCTACAAACCATATCTTTCTTATCTGTCAAAGAAAATCCATTAGGTTGTTCAATGTAAACTTCTTCAAGATCTTCATTCAAAAATGCACATTTAATATCCATTTGATATACTTTGAAGTTCTGTTGTGCTGCAAAAGCCAAAAAATAATCTGACTGCCTCAATTCTGGCTACCGGTGCAAAGGTCTCATTGTAATCAATTCCTTCTTTCTGAGAATATCCCTTACACACTAGTCTTGCTTTATTTCTGATAACCTTACCATCTTCATTGAGTTTGTTTCTGAATACCCATTTGGCGCCAATTACATTTTTTTCTTTAGGCCGAGGAACTAATGTCCAAGTGTTATTCTTCTCAATTTGTTCGAATTCTTCTTCCATAGCTTTAATCCAATATTTATCTTCACATGCCTCATTAACTGATGATGGTTTAATTTGAGAAATAAGACATACCTCTTCTTTTTCCAATCTTCCTCTTGTCATAACTCCTTTATACTTGTTTCCAATTATATGATCTTCAGAATGATTTAGTCTTACATACCGTGGTGTCTTTGTTTGTTGTTGTTCCTCAGTCACTGTGGAATTTTCGGATGATACCGGTATAACTGGATCTTCATTATGTACCAGTGGATTCAATGTAAGTTCATTTGTTAGAATTTTTGTTGCCAGTTCAGAATCTATATACCTTGAAGTTCCTCTGAATTGTTCATCAATCTTCACATTTGTACTTTCAACAATTTTCTGCAATCTTTTGTTAAAACATCTATATGCTTTACTCTTAGATGAATAACCAAAAATATTCCTTCATCACTTCTAGGATCAAATTTCCCAATGTATGCATCTCTTCTAATATAGCATTTACTTCCAAAAATTCTAAAATATTCAAGAGTACGAGTAATACCAAACCATAGTTCATAAGGGGTCTTACCGGTTTCACCTTTGATGTGAACTTTGTTGAATGTATAGACCATTGTACTTACTCCCTCTCTCCAATATACATGTGGTAGGTTTGCTTCTGATAACATACATCTTGCTGCATCCAAGATAGTTCTATTATTCCTTTCAACAACTCCATTCTGCTGTGGTGTCCGAGGTGCTGATAGCTGTCTTCTCTTTCCATTTACTTCACAGAATGCATTAAATTCCTTAGATGTAAATTCTCCTCCTTGATCTGATCTTAGACATTTGATTTTCTTACCAGTTTCATTTTTCTTAGAGAAAAGTAACCCAACACATTCTATAATAGTCATCAATGATTAGCATGAAATATCTATCACCTTGTAAGCTTTTAGTTCTAGCCGGACCACATAAATATGTATGAATTAAATCAAGAGAATTATTGGATTTTTCTGGAATACTTTTGAAACTAGCTCTAACTTGTTTTCCAAATTGGCATTCCTTACATACTGTATTGTGAGGTTTGACAATTTTAGGTAAATCTCTAACTGCCTTAGTGGTACTAATTTTCACAATGCAATCAAAGTTTACATGACAGAGTCTCTTATGTCATAGCCAACTTTCATCAATATGTGCAATCAAGCATTTCTTTTCACTGTTATTCAAATGAAAGAGATTACCTCTACTCTGATTACCAGTTGCAATTTCCAAACCAGTTCTATTCATGATTTTGCATTTTCCATTTTTGAATTGTAACTGAAATCCTTTCTCAACTAATTGATCAACGCTCAAAAGATTATGCTTTAAACCTTCAACATAGTAAACCTTGTCAGTGTTATGCTTACCATCAAGAGATATTGTACCCTTACCTTTGATCAAACAAGCTTTGTCATCTCCAAATCTCACCAAGCCTGCATTGTATTCTTGAAAGTTCAAGAAGTTACCTTTATCTCTTGTCATATGATGTGAGCATCCTAAATCAATGATCCACTCATCCTTTACTTCAATTTTTGCTACCAAGGCCTACTCTACTAGTTGGACTATAGGTGTCGGTTGATCTTCTGTTATAGCAACAAAAACCCATCCATTGTCTATCGAATCCTTATCAGAATCATCAGTCACTCCTTCATTAGCAAGATAACAAGATTTGTCTTTATTCTTCGTAAATCTGTATCTTTGATATTCAGCGTTAGGCTTGTATGTTCTTCTAGCTTCTTCTCTTATTCTAGCATGTTTATCAGGGCATCTTGAGGCCATATGACCAATCTTATTATAGTTAAAACATTGAAAGGGTGCTTTACCTTCATACTTACTTCCAACTAGACCTTTAGGCATTTTCCTTGCAAATAGTGCTTCAAGTTCTTCAAGTTCTTCATTTTATTTCTTTCTTTCTTCAAGTTCTCTTGCATAAAAGGATTTCAAATCAGATTTGTCAAAGGATGATGCAGATGATGTTGATGCTTTGAAGGCTAAATCTTTCTTTATAGTAGCAATAGGATCAAATTCCTCAATTTCAAAACTTGAAAGTTTGCCAATCAATGTATCTCTAGTTACTGATGTATTAGGCATTGTTCTTAATTCATTTATAGCAGTAACCTTCATATTATATGCCGGTGGAAATCCTGTTAAAACTTTTGAGATAATTTCATCCTCACTTAAGGTTCCTCCACAACATTTAATACCCAAAACAATTTCATTTACTCTTTCCATAAAAGCAGAAATCCTTTCATCTTCTTCTATTTTTAGATTTTCATACCTGACCCAGAAGCTTTGAAGCTTTGCAATTTTGACTGTAGAATCTCCTTCATTCAGTGTTTCCAGATGATCCAAAATAGCTTTAGCAGTAGACCTATCTAATAATCCCATGATTTGTTGATCTGTAAATGCACTTAAAAGTGCTTCTCTTGCTTTACAATCATTTTCCTCACTTTAGTCAAGTTAGGTGGATTTGGCTGACTTTGAGTAGGAGCAGTATAGCCATTCTTTGTAACATCCCAAATATCCTTTCCAATGCAATTTAGATGTGTCTCTATTCTGATCTTCCATATGCCATAGTTGGTTCCATCAAGTTTAGGATTGTCCTTCCTAAAATAGTTAGTAGACATTGGATCTCCTCAAGCTGTTAAACTTCTGCAAAAGAGGACTCTGCTCTGATACCAATTGTTAGGTCCCAGAGACAACTGAGAGGTGGGGGTGAGTCAGTTACCAAATAAATTTAAACCAAAAACAACTTAATCAACTTTTTGTTTAATACCGGTGAAACAAACTTTTATATCGGTGGAGAGTTCTATCAGAGAATTTGCAATACCGGTAAATGTTAATGCATGAAACAAAAAGAAAAAGTCATCCACAACACATAACACCAATATTTGTACGTGGAAACCCTGTAAGGGGAAAAACCATGGTGGGAAACCTTACGCACAATCGGATGATACTACTACAGATAGTAAGTTTATACAAATGGGATCTGCACATGCAGAAAGGCCAAGTGCCTAGAGCTCACCGCTCAAACACAAAATAGGAGTCACACTGACTACAATTGGATGGTTAAATCCAATAAGGATGTACTTCTCAAAATAGCATCTTCATATTCTGGATTCAGTACCGGTGTAGTTCTGATATGCTTTCACAAAACCTTCCTTCACCTTCAAATGATGTCTATTGTTACTATTTACAAAGTTGTCATTAGTTTTATGTTCAAAGTCATCCTATATACCCTAGTCAGTTAATACTACAGAAAGATTCAGTCGGTAAACACTAAGGGTGTCGGTTATAGAAGAAATGCTAGTCACCGAGATGATATATACCGAGCTGTCTACCGAGTAACTTTCCTATGTCCACTGAGTAGCAAAGAAGGTACACCAAGTTAATCTGAACTGAGTGGAAATGTGTTACCAGATTCAATGAACCTAGACACATATGTGGAAACGTGTTACCAGATTCAATGAACCTGGACACATATGTGGAAACGTGTTACAAGATTCGAGAACAGGGAACCGTTATTTCATAGGGAATTGCAGTTGAAGATATTGTATGATTTTGAGGAAGTTTATCCAGTGAAATAATTTCTATGTTTATTCATTCGATAAAACATGTTTGTATAATCGATGCATGAACAAGATCACCGCCTTAAGAGATCTATATAAAGAGTGATTTGAGTATCTAAAAAGAAGAGAAAAAGATGGTGAGTTGAAGATAAAATATTATGATAAGATAAGATGTGATGATTGAACAGAGGTATTTAGAGGTCACCGAGAAGATTTTCAGAAAATAGTTTAAGGGATAGAGAATATAGAAGAGGTCACCGAGTTGATCTATCAATTACTGAGGTATGCTATGAGCATGGTAATTTCATATTGACCACATAGAGTGTGCTATAACATTTCAGATGTAAAGTTGCAGATATTTTGTAAAAGATTTTGGTTGAATTATTTTGAGTTGTGTTAGAAACCTTTAACAGGGTAAAAGACTCTAACAAGGTCTACAAATTGTAAAGCCTTTAACCAGGTACAACATTTTGTAAAAGTGTTTGTAAAATCCTTTAGCAAGGTAGATCTAAAGATCTTGATACTCCTAATAGGGTAAGCTATCAAAAATAGTTAAACATGTAGCTCTAACTGAGCAACCTTTATTATTGCAGTAGTGAAGTTGTGGGTGCCATCCCCACCACAGTTTTTCTCTCTAACCAAGAGTTTCTGCATAACCAAAAACTTTGTGTTATGGAGTGAAATGTGTATGGATGTAATTTCTATAATTATGTTTTGGCTTTATATATTATGAGATCAACTATATACAGTTTATGTTTATCAGTAAGATTGTTTTTAAAGAAAAGTTTTGAAGTACTAATTCACCCCTCCCCTCTCAGTACATTAGCTTTCATTGTTGGACCTAACAATTGGTATCAGAGCAATACTCTTAGAAAAGGGTTTTACAGCCTAAAGAGAAATATCCCATCAATGGAAGGCTATAAACAATCATGCAGGATTGTGAATCTCCAAGAAGAATAGGATCATGTTAATCAAGTGATTGAATAAATGCAGAGACAAATGCAAAAATCACTGAAAGTAAGAAGAAGATTGTCTGATGATTACAGGACTCACAAGAGTTGGTGGAACCAATTGAGACATCATCTGACAACAGCATATCAGAAGAGTCTGAAGAAATGATTATAGAATTGAAAGAAAAGAACAAAGCACTGAATGATCAACTTAAAGCAATGAGAAGGGAACATGAGTATTTCAGCACACAGATGACTGAAAATCTTGATGCATTGAGAACAACTGAAGATAACATAAAAGGTACAGAAAGAGAAAAACAACAGCTGGAAGCATTGGTATCTGAAAATGATGATGAAATCACAAGGATGGCTGGAATTCAACATAATCTATCTGATCAATTGCGTCATGCACATCATGAAGTAACTCTAAAAGAAAATGAGAACCAAGCATTGAAACTTGAATTATCAAGATTGACTAATGAACTTGAAGTAGAAAAGAAGTCAAAAGAAACACTGAAGAAAAGTTATGAAGTGTCAAGATAGTTGGATGAGCAACTAAACACAAGACCACCCAACAAATCTGTCAGACTCGGTTACAAAAGAAACAACTCTACCGACAAAGGAATCAACACCACTGAGAAAGGAGAACCATCAAGGAAGGCTGGAAACAAAGATAAGGTGAAATATAACAAGCCTATTTGCAACTACTGTGGAAAACAAGGACATATTGCCAACATGTGCTGAATCAGAAAAGGTAAGCTACTGAATGTCACTAGGTCTGATAGTTATTGTTACAATTGCAATAAGTATGGTCAGACATCTAAACAATGTTGGACAAAGTCAAATTATTAGAAGGCAAAATTCAAGGGATTTTGCAAAAACTGTAATAGATATGGACACAATACCAAGAAGTGATGGTTTAAGAAGAAAATGTGGTCTCCACACTGAGCAAATGATAGAAGCTACCAAAATCACATAGATCTCAATCGACAATATATTGCAGTACCATGGGATTACAATACAAGAATATGGTGTGAATTTTGTGGAAGGTATGGACATATAAGTGCAAACTATATGATAAGGTTTGGAATGAACAATCGGAGATCATGGAGAAATCCTGGAATGGCATGCTTTCATTGTCATAAAGTTGGACACTTGGCTAAAGATTGCAGAGATCAACCCAGAGGATATACTGAAGAGATAAGAATCAAAATACAAAAAATCTGGAAAAAGATGGAAAATGGATCAAATAATGAAGTAAGCACATTACCTATCGAGTTAGGTGCATCTACTTCCAATTAATCAATAAAGGTATGAAGGGATTGTGTCCTCACAAGGTTAGATCTTAACAGTTCCTATTTTTAATCATGGAAATAACTCCAAAATCTGCATAGCTAAGATGTATCAACATTTCTAAAATTGTATCTAATCTTACGATTTACCAGTGAAGTTGGTAATTACAGTAAACCTGTCTAGTCAGTAAAAGCATATAAGGAATTTAGTCGGTAAAGAGTAATCAAATGCATTTAATGCTTATCTTACCTAACTGCACGAAGCCTGATAAGGTAAAGGGTGTATTTAAAGTTCTTTGTGTGATCATTTTACACTTACCATTTTTCAAAGAGTAGAGCTAAGCGAAGGCTACCAGAAAAGCCACTAAAATGATAAAAGACTTAACTGAGAAATTTGGAGAAGGTTCTACCTCCACACCTACTAAGCCAACAGGTAGGAAAGATGATCAACTTTCAATTGAGGAAGACTCTGAAGCTCAAGAAGTAGCCATCACTCTGAGCATTGAGTTGCCAAAGGGAAAAATATTGAAAAGGAAGAAACAAGATACACCTAAGGTATCATCGACTCCACCAGTGAAATGACCTAACACTAGATCATTTGTAGTGTCACCCGGTAAGAGGCAGAAAAATGTTGAATTGGCTAAAGTTACAAAGACTTATAGAAAGTCGACCAGGACACTCATTTTGAATAAGGAGTCAAGTGACACAGAATCTGAAGACAAAAATAAATTTCAGATTGTTAAAAGTACAAAGGAAGATGTACACAGTGTTGACAACTTTTGTGCCAAATTGAAACAATATGGAGGATTTGAGTCATTCAGGTATGTTAAATATGACTCCCAGATAGAAGAAGAAAAGAGACAAATAGAAGAGTCAGTTGTATGTACACTTCTCAAATTTCAAGTAGTTCCATTGGAAGTAACTTTCTTCCAAATGCATTATACTCTCGCATTGACAACAGATAGAAATATGCTATGGACTCGGAGAAACAGATAAGAGAAAGAGTTTTAGTACATCTCTTTCTAGACATGTTAGTAGATGATATTAGAAATCATTTGAAAAACTACCAGACAAATTTTCAAGTGAAGCATAGAGCCTTGAAAATGATGAATGGACTTTATCTTGAAGTTGAAAAGGAAACCAAAGAAATATGGCAAGAAATCTTCAGAATTCAGACTGAATAAACTCAAGGTGAAGTAGAAATAGTTGACATTACCGAGCAAGATCCTGCTTCAACTATTCAACAAGATGAGGACGTCATGGACACTGAGGCACAGTAAGAAGAAATGATAGAAGGAAATGCCTATGCCAAACTGGTAACCAGTGAATCAGTCTTGGAATAGGTTAAGTCCTATCCTCCGGTAACTCAACAAGTGACAACCGAGATACCTCAGGACACAGAACAAGGCAAAGAGGATCATAAGCCTACACAAGGTGAATCTACCCCTCAGGCCATAGGCGAGAAAACTTCTCAAGCTCCTGCAAGCACTGAAACTGCTGCCACTGAGAACCCAAGCAAGGAATCACCGAAGGCTACAAAAGAGGCTAGAGAAACCAACAAAAGTGTTTCTCCCACCGAACAACATACCGAGGAAGATCAATTCTCCAAAGCCATTGTACTCATTCAACCGATGAAGGCATCATCATCAAAGGAGAAGAAAGAAAAGAAGCATAGTTTGAAGATAGATCTGTCAAAGCCTATTGTGCTGCCGAATGTTGACATTTCCAAACTAAAAGGACAAGCACTTATTGAATTTGGTGAGTTGTGCAAAGCCAAAGCAAAACAAGAAAAATAGATAGCCATTCAAAAGAAGAACCGAGTACTTTAGAAGGTTAAAGCATTATTGACAGACATTCTACTTGAAGCTACCATAAGTAAAGATGCAACCATCCATATGCAATTGGATGAACTACTCACTCAATTGGAAACATCGGGAGTAGAGGCATCGAAATACCTTAGAAAATTAAAAGACAAAGAGCTAACTGCCAAAATGATTGAAGAAGTGCAGAAAGCCATTGCTATAGGTAAAATCAAGCTTGTTGGATTCATTGTTGAGTTGTCCCCTCAACTCAAGCACATTATTTATTTATTCCAGAAATTATGTACATTTTCATTCTTTAATAAAGATATCAAGTAGAAGACCGAAGCCATTGAGAAAGAGATTACCGATCTCTCAAATACACTGACTATCGAGCCAAATTCTACTCAAAATTTTTATACCAAGCTACAAAATTTTATGGCTCAGCAGTTAGAACTTAGGAATGAAGAGCACAAAATAAGGATGGATATTATGACTCTTCAGACATTGTTTATTCCCCATCTATTATCAGTACAAGAGCAGATCAACCGAGCTACCCAACTGTCCACACAATCAGAGGGAAGCACTCTAGATGGTTCAATTTTATTGTTAGCTGATATTAATGCTCAGAATTTTTTAATGGAAAGTGTCAAGGGTGCACTTACCAACACTTTCAACGATGCTCGTACTAAGTATAAATCTATTTTTGATCAGTTGCCTCCACCGAATGGTAACTAGTATGTATGTTTGTCAAAAAGGGGTAGTGTACCAAGTATTTATAGAGTATCCGAGTGTACAGATGAAATTGTCAGGGGGAGCATGGAACATCAGGGGCATGCAAATCAAGTTTTGTACAACATATTGATAAGGGGAGTATGTATTCGAAATATGTATTTGAACAAATGTATATACTGTCATTTCAGTCACATTTTGTAAGTATATAGATTTTATGTTATGACTTTGAAAGGAGTTTTGTGAAACATACCAAACTAATGTCAAAAGGGGAGATTGTTACTATTTTCTAAGTTGTCACTAGTTTTATGTTCAAAGTCATCCTATATACTATTGGTATTTTGGTATGGTTTTGTCATTAATGTCAACACCTACTGAATACAAGCACTTTGAAGATCCAACAACATTCATCGGCAAGCAAGTAAACTGTGCAACAATTACTGGTATATGGTTCATCGGCAGGATATATTGTTCACCGGTACCTGGAATGATATGGAAGACACTTGGTAATGTCGAAGACATCGTGTGGACACTTTGTTTTGAAGAATTAATCATTGGTATATTCATATTTGCATATTTGCTTTTACCGGCAAATAGGTCCAGGTTATCTAGGGTTACATCGGCAAGTTTATCTTTTCCAGATCAGCATGGCATGCTATGGAAATGATTTATTATTGCTGTAAATGCATTAAGCAGACATGTTCAAAAGGTTATTGCATTGGATATTATATTATTTGTAAAATGTTTTATTGTAATATCTTGTAGAGCCGACCTACTAAAATTGGTCTTAGGGTATGGTATAAATGTAAGATCTTATTTGTAAGATCAAGTGTGGAATGCGAAAAAGAATGGAGTGAAGGTATATGTGAGATCAAGCAGGGATATACACGAAGACATCATTTGAAGGTGAAGTTAGGTTTTTGTAGAAGTATATCAACATTACACTGGTATTGAATCCAACATATGAAGATGCTATTTTGTGCAGTACATTCTTATTGGATTTAACCATCCAATTGTAGTCAGTGTGACTTCCATTTTGTGATTGAGCAATGACCTCTAGGCTATTGGCCTTTCTGCATGTGCAGACCCCATTTATGTACACTTACTATCTGCAGTAGTATCATCTAATTATGGGTAAGGTTTCCCACCATGGTTTTGCCCCTTACAGGGTTTCCACGTACAAATATTGGTGTTATGTGTTGTGGATGACTTTATGTTTATGTTTCATGCATTAATCCTTACCGGTATAGCAATTTACTGTTAACACTGTCTACCAGCATACTTAACTAGTTTACGAGTATTAAACATTAAGTTGGTTAATAAGTTTTGGTTTAAATTTATTAGACAACTGATTCACCCTCCCCCCCCCTCTCAGTTGTCTCCGGGACCTAACAATTGGTATCAAAGCCTAGTCTTCTTTTGCAGAAGTTTAACAACTTGAGGAGATCCAATGTCTACTAATTATTTTAGGAAGGACAGTCCTACACTTGATGGAACCAACTATGGGATATGGAAGATTAGAATGGAGACACATATGAATTGCATTGGTAAAGACATCTGGGAAGTTACTAAGAATGGTTATACTACTGCTGTAGCTAGTCAGACTGCTCCAACTACCTTAGCTAAAGATGAAGAGAATGATTACAAAGCAAGAGAAGCACTTTTGAGTGCATTATCAGATCAACAAATCATGCGATTATCAGATAGGTCTACTGCTAAATCTATTTGGGATCACTTGGAAACACTGAATGAAGGAGATTCCACAGTCAAAATTGCAAAACTTGAAAGCTTTCGAGTCAGGTATGAACATCTGAAAATGGAAGAAGATGAAAGGATTTCTGCTTTTATGGAAAGAGTAAATGAAATTGTTTTGGGTATTAAATGTTGTGGAGGAACTCTAAGTGAGGATGAAATTATTTCAAAAATCTTAAGAGGTTTGCCACCAGCATATAAAATAAAGGTTACTGCTATAAATGAGTTAAGAACAATGCATAATACATCAGTAACTAGGGATACATTGATTGGAAAACTTTCAACCTTTGAAATTGAGGAATTTGGTCCTATTGCTACTATAAAAATTGATTTGGCCTTTAAAGCATCAACATCATTTGCTCCATCATTTGACAAATCAGACTGAAGAGCCTTTTATGCAAGAGAACTTGAAGAATCCAGAAAGGAGAATGAAGAGCTTGAAGAACTTGAAGCACTATTTGCAAGGAAAATGCCGAAAGGTCTAATTGGAAGTAAGTATGAAGGTAAAGCACCCTTTAAATGTTTTAACTGCAATAAGATTAGTCATATGGCTTCAAGATGCCCTGATAGACATGCTAGACTAAGAGAAGAAGCTAGAAGAACATACAAGCCTAATCCTGAATATCAGAGATACAGATTTAAAAAGAACAAAGATAAATCTTGTTACATTGCCGATGAAGGTGTGACTGATGATTCTGATGAGGATCCAGCAAACAACAGATGGGTTTTTGTTGCTATAATAGATGATCAACCGACACCTACTGCTCAACCAGTAGAACAAGCCCTAGCAGCTAAAGTTGAAGCAAAGGATGAATGGATCATTGACTCAGGATGCTCACATCATATGACTGGAGACAAAGGTAAATTCTTGAACCTTCAAGAATACAATGGAGGTTTAGTAAGATTTGTAGATGACAAAGCCTATTCAATCAAAGGTAAGGGTTCAATATCTCTTGATGGTAAGCATAACACTGACAATGTCTACTATGTTGAAGGATTAAAGCATAATCTTTTAAGTGTTGGTCAATTAGTTGAGAAGGGATTTCAGTTACAATTTAAAAATGGAAAATGTAAAATCATGAATAGAACTAGTTTGGAAATTGCAACCGGTAATCAGACTAGAGGCAATATCTTTCATTTGAATAATAGTGAAAAGGCATGCTTAATTGCACATATAGATGAAAGTTGGTTATGGCATAAGAGATTATGTCATGTAAACTTTGATTGAATGGTAAAAATCAATACTTCTAAGGTAGTTAGAGATCTACCTAAAATTGTGAAACCTCATAATACAATTTGTAAGGAATGTCAATTTGGAAAACAAGTTAGAGCTAGTTTCAAAAGAATTCTAGAAAAATCCAATAATGCTCTTGATTTAATTCACACTGATTTATGTGGTCTAGCTAGAACTAGAAGCTTACAAGGTGATAGATATTTCATGCTAATTATTGATGATTATTCTAGAATGTGTTGGGTTACTTTTCTCAGAGAGAAATCAGAAGCACTTAGAAAGTTCAAACTATTCAAAGCAATGGTTGAAAATGAAACCGGTAAGAAAATCAAATGTTAAAGATCAGATCGAGGAGGAGAATTCACATCTAAGGACTTTAATACATTCTATGAAGTGAATGGAATCAAAAGACAGTTATCACCACCTCGGACACCACAGCAAAATGGAGTTGTTGAAAGGAAAAATAGAACTATCTTGGATGCAGCTAGAATTATGTTATCAGAAGCAAATCTACCACATGTGTATTGGAGAGAGGCAGTTAGCACTACTGTCTATACATTCAACAAAGTTCACATCAAAGGTGAAACTGGTAAGACCCCTCATGAACTATGGTTTAGTAACACTCCTACTCTTAATTTTGGCATTATGTGAACCGGCATGAGCCTTATGTAAACTGGCATGAAGACATAATGATATTGTATGTTGTCATTGATGTCAATATGAGACATAGTGTGAATTGGCACATGAGAAAAGTGAAGAAAGAGGTACTGGCATATGTGTGAAATGGTATATGCCAAAGTGAAGGGGCACATTTGTTCAAAATGAACCGGCATGCAGTTATGGGAACCAACACATGGAAGCACTGCATGACTACCGGTTGGTAAGGCAGCTTCCACTTCGGGGTTTCTGGTTGGAGTATCTCAAGTCTGTGCAACTCAATCAATGATCTTTGTGTGATGAGTTAGCAGTATGATGGAGGACAGATCGTGTTGCCATGTAAGCTCTATGCGCGTGAAGGATCTTGCATGAAGAAGACTATTCCTATCTACCTTGGGAATGTGTGAAGTCTGTCAAATGGTGATAATGCATGATGGGTTATCAGCCACCATGAAAACGGTGGATAATGGATGATGGAGAATGTCTTGAGATCAACTCAAGACTGGTGCATTTAATGCAGTATGTTTCAATGGTCAGGATCGAACCGTTTGAATTGCTCAACCTAACATGGTTAGGGTTTAAGGTTTTTGTTACCAACCTGTATGTTCCCTATAAGGTCGATGTTAGGTTTCTGTCTGAAGTTGTTGGCAAAAAGTTGTGAGTGTGTATCCAACGAAAGTGATACGAGATTCTTGCTAGACCATAGGAGAGAAGAGATACCTGCAAAGTGAATGTGTAGAAGGAAAAGAGGAGCCTAAGCGGATCTATATTAGTATTAAGTGCTGTTAACAGATCATTGTAATACCTATTGATCTCTAACCACTTCAAGAGTTGTAAAATCCCCTAACAAGGTCGCCTTAACTGGCTTGATTCAAAATCCCTTAAATCGGGTGGTCTTAACCGGCTTGCTATAAATCCCTTAATTGGGTAACTCGAAGCTAATGAGTTCTGAGAAGCTAGAGAAGCTTAGGAGATCCTTTCAGCTATTGAGTTCTTAAAATCCTCTAACAAGGTGACCCTACCGGGTATCCCTTAACCGGGTGATCCCTAACAGGATCGGTTCCTACCAGAACCTATTGTAATGTTCTTAACTGGACAAGGCTCCTAACAGAGTGGACTTCTAAAGAGTTCAAAAAGCAGCTTGTGGGTATTCATCCCCACCATGGTTTTTCCCAGTTGGGTTTCCACATGAAAAATATGTGTGTCATGTGAAATGCTTTTGTCTTGTGATGCTTTGTTTTATCTGTTATGCACATGAAGGTTTTATGTTTTATGCCTGTCTATAAAACATATTGAACTCACTGTTGTGAAGATTTGATGGTTAAGTCTACTAGTTCATGCATGTGAATATTATGATAATGTGGTATTGAGCTAAGAGAAAAGCTTAGTGAGTGACCAGTTCATGACTAACTGAGCTATACTGGATGTTACCGATTGCACTCTGTTTTACCGGTATCTCTGTTTATTAGTCATTGTGAGTGTTTGCAGCCAAAACGGTTTTGGACTGAATTTGTGTCTGTACTGATTCACCCCCCCCTCTCAGTACCGGTTTGGTACTAGTGGTTCATCATTGAGTTATCAAATGGTATCAGAGTCCTCCAGGTCCTCTGTGTTGTAAGCTTAACCGCTTGAGGAAAAGATCCTAGCCAAATGATAAAGAGGAAAGGTCCAAAGTTGAACAAGGAAAACTTTGGTATATGGAAAGACAGGATGAAGATATTCATCAAAAGCATGGGTGTTCAACACTGGATTTATGTTGAAAATATATATGTTGTTCCTACCGGTACTCTCACCGATGACCAAAAGAGAGAGATACAAGAAAATGGGCAAGTCATGGAAGCCCTCATCAGTAGTCTATCTGACATTGAGTTTATTGATGTTCAAGACAAGGCAAATCCCAAAGAAGTATGGGATGCTCTTGAAAATATCTATGGTGGTGATGAGCATGTAAAACAGGCTAAGGAAGAGAGCTTGAGAGGAAAGTTTGAAGACATGAGAATGGTTGAAGGAGAGACCATTCAACAGTATGGAATAAGAATCAAAATAGTTGTTGGAGAAATAAAGAGTGTAGGTGGCAAAATAGAAGATTCCACTATGGTAAGTAAAGTCCTGAGATCCCTGTTGCCGGTCTATGCAATAAGGGTTGCTGCTATTCAGGAGCTGAGATCAATAGACAAGTCTAAGGCATCCTTGGACTCCATCATAGCCAAGTTGACAACCTATGAGCTGAATAGCTTTGATGGTAGTGTTCAAAAGTCAGAATCAACTTTTAAAGCTTCTGCTATACCATCCAGAAAAGGAAAAGAGGCTAGCACTAGTGGGGAACCTAGTCAGAACAAAGAAATGAAGGATGAAGAGTTTCTGATGGAATTTGAAGCTCTTCTAGCCTGGAGATTCCCAAAAGGAACTGGTAAATACAAAGGTAAGCTACCTTTGAAATGTTTCTCCTGCAACCAGATAGGACATATTGCTATGAACTATCCTAATAGTGACAACAAGGACAAACCGGAAAGGTTCAAGAAATTCAAAGGAGGAAACCGGAGAAATTGTTTTGTGGCAGTTGATGAAGGTGTCATAGATGAGGAATCAGAAGATGAAGAGAATGAAGACATTGTGTTTGTTGCTGTAAAGGAAGATGTGACAGACAAGAAGGCTCTTGTCTCCCGGTTTGATGATTCCAATGAGTGGATCATTGACAGTGGCTGCTCTCACCATATGACTAGTGACCAAAGCAAGTTTCTATCATTAGAAGAGTATGATGGTGGTGTGGTTCGCTTTGGCAATGATGCACCATGCATGGTCAAAGGCAGAGGGTACATCTCCTTGAATGGAAAGATTAGTGCTGACAATGTGTATTGGGTTGATGGTCTCAGACACAACCTTCTAAGTGTTGCCCAGTTAAATGATAGTGGACTCACTCTACAATTCAAGAATGGAGTTTGCAGAATCAAAGGTAAAGATGGTAAATTGGTAGCCATCGGCATGCAGACTAAAGGTAACCTATTTCATCTAAATGCTAATATAAGTACATTCCTATGGCTAAGCTTGATGATAGCTGGATATGGCATAGGAGATTTTGCCATGTGAACTTTGACAACATTGTGAAGGCTAGTAAGATCAAGGCAGTTAGAGGGTTGTCGGTGCTGAGCAAACTAGATACCTTGTGTAGAGAATGTCAATTGGGGAAAATGTCTTCCTCAACTTTTAAAGGTAAATCTTTCACTGCTGACAACTTGCTTGATCTTGTGCATACTGATTTATGTGGTCCTATGAAAACTAGAAGTGTGCAGGGTGATACGTACTTCATGATTCTCACTGACGACTGCTCAAGAATGATGTGGGTCACATTCTTGAAAGACAAGTCTAAATCTTTTGGGAAATTCAAAGCTTTTAGAGAATTAGTGGAAAAGGAAAGCGGTAAAAGGATCAAGTGTCTCAGAACTGATCAAGGAGGGGAATTCACTTCTAATGAATTCAACAAGTACTGTGAAGAATTTGGCATCAAGAGACAGTTGTCTACCCCCCAGACTCCATAGTAGAATGGCCTAACAGAGAGGAATAACCGGACTATGGTTGAAGTAGCTAGAACTATGTTGATCCAAGGAAAGGTTGCTTACACCTTTTGGAGAGAAGCGGTGAGCACTGTGGTTTACACTATGAACCGGATACTCATCAAAAAGGGCAAGGACAAAACTCCTTATGAGTATTGGATGGGTAAGACCCCTGTGGTAAACTATTTTAAGGTCTTTGGTAGAAAATGTTATATCAAGAAGATTGAACATCAGGGAAAATTTGAAGCTAAATGTGATGAAGGAATATTTCTAGGATATTCCACCAAGAGTAAAGCTTTCAAGTGCTACAACAATAGGACACAGAGAATTATGGAAAGTATCAATGTAAGAGTTGATGAATCCTCTGAGAAGACTGAGAAAACTGACAGTGAGAAAGTTGTAAATGAACCAGTTGCAACCTTCTGGGAACCAGTTGTTAGTCAACCAAGCACTAGTAACAGTGTTCCTGAACTGGTGAATGTTGATATTGATGAAGATAAGGATGAAGAAGAAAAGCAAGAAGAACCAATTAAGACCATTCCTCGGTATGTCAAGTTGAATCATGATCCCAAGCAGATCATAGGTGATAAGGATGCAAGAATCCTTACTAGAAGAAAGATCAGAGAAAACTTATATATGATCTCTAAATTTGAGCCTAAATCATTCAAAGAGGCTCATAATGATGAAGACTGGATCAAGGAAATCGGAGAAGAACTTGACTAGATAGAGAAAAATGGTACATGGTCCTTGGTACCCAGACCAGAGCATAAAAATGTCATTGGCACCAAATGGGTGTTCAGAAATAAGTTGAATGAGGATGGCACAGTGATTAGGAATAAAGCCAGACTGGTATGCAAAGGATATGCTCAAGAAGAAGGTGAAGACTATGGGGAAACCTTTTCTCCTGTAGCCAGATTGGAAGGAGTTCATATGCTTCTTGCATATGCAGCTTTTAAGAGATTCAAGGTATATCAAATGGATGTAAAATCTACATTCCTAAATGGTGTACTTGAAGAGGAAGTATATATTGAGCAACCGGATGGGTTTACCCTATCTGAAGACAGTGACATGGTATGTAGTCTACACAAAGCATTATATGGTCTAAAGAAAGCACCTAGGGCATGGTATGAGCGCCTACATTCCCATCTTGTGAAGATTGGATTTGAGAGAACAAGTGAAGATAGAAATATCTACTTGAAGTCTGAAGAAGATCAGATCCTGATCTGTGAAGTTTTTGTTGATGACATCATCTTTGGTGGAGATGACAAGATGAGTCATGAGTTTGCTGATGAGATGAAGAAAGAGTTTGAAATGCCCCTCATAGGGGAGATTAAGTTCTTCATTGGACTACAGATCCATCAGATGAAAGATGGAATCTTCATCACTCAGTCCAAATATGTCAAAGAGGTGTTGAAGAATTTTGGCATGGAAGATAGCAAACTAGTTGGTACACCGATGGTGACCGGTTGCAAATTGACAAAGGAGGATGATTCTGCATTGGTTGATGAGAAGGAATACCGATCAATGATTGGTAAGTTGCATTATGTAGTGCATAGTAGACCAGATATTGCACATGTAGTTGGCATCTCTGCAAGGTTCTAGAAGAGTCCAAGAGAATCTCACTTGAGTGCAGTCAAGCGGATTCTTAGGTATCTGAAGGGAACAATTGACTATGGATTGTGGTACCCATACAACAATAATTTCAATCTGAAAGTATTCACAGATGCTGATTGGGCCGGTAATGTGGATGACCGGAAGAGCACAACTAGTGGTGCATTCTTTCTCGATGGTAGATTGGTCTCATGGATGAGTAAAAAGTAGAGTTGCATCTCTCAGTCTATAGCGGAAGCGAAGTATGTTGCAGCTTTCATGAACTGCACTCAGACAATCTGGATGAAGCATGTACTGGAAGGCTTCAAGATCCCTGTATTTGAACCAGTAAGTATATTCTGTGATAACACAAGTGCTATCAATATATCAAAGAATCCGGTTTTACATTCTAGAACCAAGCATTTTGAACTTAAGTATCATTTCTTGAGGGAAAAGGTTTAGAATAAAGAGATTGCCTTGGAGCATGTGTCCAGTAAGAAGTAGTTAGTAGACATATTCACCAAGCCTCTCCCAAAGACAACATTTGTGCATTTGAGAGGTGAATTAGGGGTATTACCCCTTCAGGAGGTGAACTAAAAGTGGTTGTTCCACATCAGTCAAGTACTAGATAGACAAATCTCTGGTTGATTGGCGTGTTTAAGGATGCTACTCCTTAGGGGGAGCAGCATGAGGAAGCAGTGATGATTGTACCTCCACTTTGGCATTGTTGTCAAAGGGGGAGAAGAAGTGAAGCGAAATTATATCTACAGCAAATGGGGAGAAGATGTGAAGTAGAGAAGATATAGAAGATGTGATTTAGAGAAGATATCTTTTGTATATTGCCATCAATGCCAAAGGGGGAGATTGTTGGCATTATGTGAACCGGCATGAGCCTTATGTAAACTAGCATGAAGACATAATGATATTGTATGTTGTCATTGATGTCAATATGAGACATAGTTGAATTGGCACATGAGATAAGTGAAGAAAGAGGTACCGGCATATGTGTGAACCGGTATATGCCAAAGTGAAGCTGTACATTTGTTCAAAATGAACCGGCATGCAGTTATGGGAACCGACATATGGAAGCACTGTATGACTACCAGTTGGTAAGGAAGCTTCCACTTCGGGGTTTTCGGTTGGAGAATCTCAAGTCTATGTGACTCAATCGGTGATCTTTGTGTGATGAGTTAGCAGTATGATGGAGGACAGATCATGTTGCCACATAAGCTCTGTGCACGTGAAGGATCTTGCATGAAGAAGACTATTCCTATCTACCTCAGGAATGTGTGAAGTCTGTCAAATGGTGATAACATGTGATGGGTTATCAGCCACCATGAAAATGGTGGATAATGGATGATGGAGAATGTCTTGAGATCAACTCAAAACTGGTGCATTTAATGTAGTATGTTTGAACGGTTAGGATCAAACCATTTGAATTGCTCAACCTAACAAGTTTAGGGTTTAAGGTTTTTGTTACCAACCTATATGCTCCCTATAAGGTCGATGTTAGGTTTTTGTCTGAAGTTGTTGGCAAAAAGTTGTGAGTGTGTATCCAATGAAAGTGATACGAGATTCTTGCCAGACCATAGGAGAGAAGAGATACTGTAAAGCGGAAAATCGAACCCTAGGTGTTCTCCCCCACTCCAAGGAGAAGGGGGGGTCACTAGGATTGACGGTTTTCACTTAGGAGGGACTTTACATTCAAAAGAGGGGTTGAAACCCACAAGATCCAATCCCACACAATGCAAGATTCAATTCTAAATGAGTTTCAAGGGTTAAGACAGCAAGGCTACCCTCTTTTGTAAAGAATGTAGATAGAAGATTGAACTAGGAATGCATGTAGAAGCAAGAAAGATTCGCTTATAAACTGAGATAGGAATATAGGATGAAGCTGCGGACCTGGAATTAGCAGTAAAATGTCAAGACGGCACTGTCCTGCAAATTTGAGCGAAAGTTGATGGGACGATGGCGCCCGGCGTGCACACGGTCCTCCGAAAAATCCACGAAACGAAGGGGGATCTGTTCGTCTCTGCACAAGGATTCCAGATCTTCAATTACAGCCACGTACCTGCAACCTACACACAGAAAAGCGGAGACGATTGGGGGGTTAGGGATTAGGGGTTTGCCTTTAGGTCAAACCCTGGTTTTGGAATTAACCAAGAAATGAGAAATGCTGTAAATGTAAATGTTTGTAATGTAAACAAGTACTGATACCTTGTTGTAAGAATGTTTGTATTCTTACATGCGAAGGTGTAAATGTTGTTGTATTTTGTATGTTGTAAGTGATCTCCTCTTCAATGGTTGAATCCTTGTTTTGAATGCAACACTTAGCCTTGAATGGAGACTTAGAATGATCAATTGCTTGAAGGAATGCTTGAATGCTTGATTGCTTGAATGCTTTAATGTTCGAATGTCGTTTCCGCCTTTTTTCCATCTTACCAAAATGGGAGAGGAAATGTAGTTTATATACTTTCCAATTAGGGTTGAAAGACTGATTTTTCCGACCTTGGCCCGACTAGGAAAGATTATTTTCCAATTTGCAAACTTAAAGACCCGAAGCCCCAAAAGAGACCGGGCCCAAAATAGGGCCAGGGACCAGGGCGCTGGGCGCCATGGTCCTGGGGGACTAGGGCACTGGGCGCCCTAGTCCTGAAGGACCAGGGTGCTGGGCACCATGGTCCCACCTCCAGGGACAGTAGGGTGCAAGGAGGATCAGGCCAGGGTGCTGGAAAATGCAGTTTTTGATGTCATGGACAAGTTTCGGGGTCTCCATTCAGGTTCAGTGTTGCGTCGCCATCGTGAAGACCCAAATGCGGTCAAAATTGCAAGTGTCACAATTTTAGGATGCTACAGATACCTGCAAAGTGAATGTGCAGAAGGAAAAGAGGAGCCTAAGCAGATCTGTATTAGTATTAAGTGTTGTTAATAGATCATTGTAATACCTGTTGATCTCTAACCACTTCAACAGTTGTAAAATCCCCTAACAGGGTAGCCTTAACTAGCTTGATTAAAAATCCCTTAAATCGGGTGGTCTTAACCGGCTCGCTGTAAATCCCTTAACTAGGTAACTCGAAGCTAATGAGTTCTGAGAAGCTAGAGAAGCATAGGAGATCCTTTCAGCTATTGAGTTCTTAAAATCCTCTAACAAGGTGACCCTACCGGGTTTAACCCTTAACCGGGTATCCTTTAACCGAGTGATCCCTAATAGGATCGGTTCCTACTAGAACCTATTGTAATGTTCTTAACTGGACAAGGCTCCTAACAGAGCGGTCTTCTAAAGAGTTCAAAAAGTAGCTTGTGGGTATTCATCCCCACCGTGGTTTTTCCCAGTTGGGTTTCCACGTGAAAAATATGTGTGTCATGTGAAATGCTTTTGTTTTGTGATGCTTTGTTTTATCTGTTATGCACATGAAGGTTCTATGTTTTATGCCTGTCTATAAAACATATTGAACTCACTTTTGTGAAGATTTGATGGTTAAGTCTACTAGTTCATGCAACTGAATACTCTGATAATGTGGTATTGAGCTAAGAGAAAAGCTTAGTGAGTGACTGGTTCATGACTGACTGAGCTATACTGGATGTTACCGGTTGCACTCTATTTTACCGACATCTCTGTTTATCAGTCATTGTGAGTGTTTGCAGTCAAACCAGTTTTGGACTAAATTTGTGTCTGTACTGATTCACCCCCCCCTCTCAGTACCGGTTTGGTACTAGTGGTTCATCATTGAGTTATCACTTAAGTATTTCAAAAATTTTGGAAGTAAATGTTATATTAGAAGAGATGAGTATATTGGAAAATTTGATCCTAGAAGTGATGAAGGAATATTTCTTGGTTATTCATCTAAGAGAAAGGCATATAGATGTTTTAATAAAAGATTGCACAAAATTGTTGAGAGTACAAATGTAAAGATTGATGAACAATTCAGAGGAACTTCAAGATATATAGACTCTGAACCGGCAAAAGAAATTGTGACAAATGAACCTATACTGAATCCACCGGTACAGAATGAAGATCCAGTTACCCTGGTATCATCAGAAGATTCCACAATAATTGAATAACAACAACAAACTAAGACACCCCAGTATGTAAGCTTGAATCATTCTCAAGATCAGATAATTGGAAATAAATTTAAAGGAGTTATGACAAGAAGAAGATTGGCAAATGAAGAGGTATGTCTTATTTCTCAAATTAAACCATCATCTATCAATGAGGCATGTGAAGATAAATTTTGGATTAAAGCTATGGAAGAAGAATTAGGACAAATTGAGAAAAATAATACTTGGACATTAGTTCCCCGACCTAAAGATAAAAATGTAATCGGAACTAAATGGGTATTTAGAAACAAACTTAATGAAGATGGTAAGGTTGTCAGAAATAAAGCAAGACTAGTATGTAAGGGATATTCTCAGAAAGAAGGAGTTGATTACAATGAAACCTTTGCACCGGTAGCCAGAATTGAGGCAGTTAGATTATTCTTGGCTTTTTCAGCTCACAAGGACTACAAAGTTTATCAAATGGATATTAAATGTGCATTTTTGAATGGAGATCTTGAAGAAGAAGTATATATTGAACAACCTGATGTATTTTCTTTGATAGATGACAATGATATGGTTTGTAGGTTAAGAAAAGCTTTGTATGGATTGAAACAAGCCCCAAGAGCTTGGTATGCAAGGTTGGATAAGTACCTTTTGAAGATTGGTTTTACTAAAGGAAATGCAGATAGCAATTTATACTACAAAATAACTAATAATGACATCTTGATTATTGAAGTATTTGTTGATGATATAATCTTTGGAGGAGAAGATGAATTATGTAAGAAATGTTCTCTTGAAATGCAACAAGAATCTCAAATGTCTATGATTGGATAAATAAAATTCTTTTTGGGTTTGCAGATTTCTCAAACTGATAAAGGTATATTTTTGAGTCAATCCAAGTACTTGAAAGAATTACTAAAGAAATATGGGATGGAGAACTCTAAACTGGTAAGCACACCTATGACTACAAATGAAAAATTATCTCAAAGGGATGAATCTACACCTGTTAATCCAACTAGATACAAATCTATGATAGGAGGTTTACTATATTTGACACAAACTAGACCTGATATTATGAATGCAGGATGTATTGTTTCTAGATTTCAGAGTAATCCTGGGGAAAATCATGAATCAGCAGTAAAAAGGATTTTCCGTTACTTTCAAGGCACAACAAATCTTGGATTATGGTATCCTAAAGATGAAAACTTTGACCTATGTGCATACATAGATGCAAATTAGGTAGGAGATGTAGATGATAGAAAAAACACCACTGGAGGAGCATTCTTTCTTGGAAAGAGATTAGTTTCTTGGTTGCGTAAGAAACAGAGTTGTACATCTTTATCAACAGTAGAATTAGAATATGTTGCAACAACAACTAACTGTACACAGGTATTATGGCTTAAGCAAATGTTGAAAGACATAAAGGTAAAATGCAAGGAACCCATTACTATATACTGTGATAACACTGTAGCAATTGATATATCTAAGAATCCGGTATTACATTCTAAAAAAAAAAATGTTTCTATCAAACTGAATTTTCTAAGGGAAAAAGTTGAAGAAAAGGAGATAAAACTGGTTTATGTGAATACTAAAGAACAACTTGAAAATATTTTCACAAAACCTTTACCTAAGAAGACTTTTGAATATCTCAGAGATCAGCTTGGAGTCATACCACCACTGGTAGAGACTTAGATAGTTGATGATTGTCATCAACCGGTAGAATTAAAAAGACAAATCTTTTATTCCGGTATTTGATGAGGAAGCTACTTCTCAGAGGGAGTAGTTGGTATTTTGTATGAACTTGACTTTGGCATTTGATGTCAAAGAGGGAGAGATATCTATGGAAAAACACATTATCTTTTTGGGGAGAGTTTTTGAAAAACACATTTAAGGAGAGATTGGTATTGAAAATAAATCTTTGGATAAGCACATGTTGCTCCCAGGGGGAGAAATGGAGATTGTTGGTTTTTGTATTTGGCATTTCTGTTTTGGCACTTTGATGGTTTTTCCATCTTGTGTTGCCATCAATGCCAAAGGGGGAGATTGTTGGTATTTTGGTATGGTTTTGTCATTGATGTCAACACCTACTGAATACAAGCACTTTGAAGATCCAACAACATTCACCGGCAAGCAAGTAAATTGTGCAACAGTTACTGGTATATGGTTCACCGACAGGATATATTGTTCACCAGTACTGGAATGATAAGGAAGACACTTGGTAATGTCAAAGACATCATGTGGACACTTTTTTTTGAAGAATTAATCATTGGTATATTCATATTTGCATATTTTCTTTTACCGACAAATAGGTCCAGGTTATCTAGGGTTACACCGGCAAGTTTATCTTTTCCAGATCAGCATGGCACACTATGGAGATGATTTATTATTGTTGTAAATGCATTAAGCCGACATGTTCAATTGGTTATTGCATCAGATATTATATTGTTTGTAAAAATTTTTATTGTAATATCTTGTAGAGCTAACCTACTAAATTTGGTCTTAGGGTATGGTATAAATGTAAGTTCTTATTTGTAAGATCAAGTGTGGAATGTGAAAAAGAATGGAGTGAAGGTATATGTGAGATCAAGCAGGGATATACATGAAGACATCATTTGAAGGTAAAGTTAGGTTTTTGTAGAAGCATATCAGCATTACACTGGTACTGAATCCAGCATATGAAGATGCTATTTTGTGCAGTACATTCTTATTGGATAGTAAGCTCCTTGTCTTTGAGCTTGCTCAAGTAATCAGATGCATCAAATCCAGATGTTTCTATTTGATTAAGGAGTTCATCCAGTTGAATGTGGATGACTGCATCGGTTGACATTGTAGCTAAAGGTAGCATATCTGTTAGCAGTGTCTTTAGCTTCTGAAGTACTTTATTCTTCTTTTGAATGGCCATCTCTTTTTCTTGTTCGGCCTTTGCTTTGCATAGTTCACCGAAATCAATAAGTGCTTGCCCCTTTAATTTTGAGATATCCACATTGGGCAACACTATTGGTTTAGTCAAATCAACTTTAAAACTATGATTTTTCACCTTCTTCTCTTTACCTTTGGTCGGTTGGACCAAGACAATAGCTTGTGAGGCTTGCTGACGCTCGGTAGGTTTTTTGGTAGAGGAAACACTTTGGTCGGTTCCTGTAGCTGCTGTGGTGTCTTTTGGTGTCTCAGTATTGGGTGTCTTAGCTGCTACATTTTCAGTACTTGACAGTGCTTGAGAGGTCTCGTCTTGAGTAGTCTCTTCTCCTGTTGTAGACTTTTGACTTTCGGTGCCTTGTGCTATATCCTTAGGAGCTTCGGTAGAGACAGGTTGAGTGATCGATGGATAAGGCTAGACTTGTACTAACACGGATTCACTAGATACAAGTTTTGCATATGTAGTGCCTTCTATCATTTCCTGCTCTTGTTCCTTTGTATCCATGACATCTTCGTCAATTTGAATAGTGTCAGCCAGGTCTTGCTCGGTAGTGTCAGGACCGTGCTGAGTGACATCAGGATCTTGCTCGATGACATCAACAATTTCAAATTTAGATTGTTCACTGACATCTTTTATTTTGAAGATTTCCTACCATTTTTCTTTTGTCTCATTTTCTACATCAATGTATAGCCCATTCATCAATTTTAAGGCTCTCTGTTTGACAAGAAATTTTGAATTGTAGGTTGTCAAATGCTCTTTAATCTCTGCTACAGACATATCAGGAAATAGATGGACTAGACTTCTTTCTCTGATTTGTTTTTCTGAGTCCATTACATATTTCCACCAGTTATCAATATGTAAGTAAAGTTCATTTGGAAGTGACTTTACTAGTTCTAATGGAGCTAGCTGAAACTTTAGAAGTGTACAGATGACAGCTTCTTCAATTTGACTTTTCTCATCATTATTCCTAGTTTCATACTTGACATATCTAAATGAACCAAATCCACAATATTCTTTTAGTTTGGCACAAAAGTTTTCAACACTATGTATATTTACCTTCTTGCTTTTGACAATCTAGAATTTGTTCGCATCCTCAGATTCTGTATCACTAGACTCTTTTGCCAAAATGAGTCTTCGAGTAGATTTCTTGTAGGTCTTGGTTACCTTGGGAGTAGTAACACTCTTTTGTTTCTTACTCGGTGATGCAGCCGATGCTCTTGTATTAGGTCTCTTTGTTGGAGGTGGAGTCGGTAGTGCCTTTGAAATGTCCTGTTTCTTTCTTTTCAATACTTTACCCTTAGGCAGTTCAGTGCTTAATGTTATTGTTGCCTCTTGAGCTTCTAATTCCTCTTTGGTAATGGCAAGAGTACCTTTGATAGGTGTGGAGGAAGATTCTTCTCTGAATTTCTCAAATAACGCCTTAATCATCTTTGTAGCCTTTCTTGTAGCTTGGGGTACTACAATGCTCATTTTTACCTTTTCCTTAACTTCTTCATAAGTTCCATATCTCAGCTCGGTAGCATGACTTGGCAATGTAAGAAATGGATCAATTTGGTATTGTGTGATATCATAGTCAATCTCGTAACCCATTGGTGGCAAAGATTGAGTCCTTGGTTCCACAACATTCACATAATAGTAATCGGTGTCTACCTCAAAGCATATATCATCTTTATATTTCTCTACTCGCTGGGGTGGAATCCGGTACCTATTGTGCATCTTCTCTTGAAATTTGCTGAAGTAGCCATCCATGATATCATTGAATATATCTCCCAATTTCTTGATAAAGTCATTAATTTGATGGGTGATTGGTCGGTGTAGCTCCCAAACTACTTTACCAACTGATGGAAAGAATTTCTCAAAGTAGAAAAAAATGCATACAAGAAGTGAACCAAACTTCAGTGTATTTGTCGAGTTGTTCTTCTTCGGCTTCCTTATTGTGTTCAGCTTCTCAAACAAGTTTTTCAATAATACTTCACATAAGTCAATCTTCATCCCCTTTTTCACAATTTTATAGGCTATGTCAACTGTGGCACAGGGTACACTGTTTTCCCTTGCTAATTGGAAGAAATAGTAACCAATTACTCTAATTGCAAACTTAAGTTCTACATCGGTGACATTATTTAGTTTCAGTCATCGGTAATCAGATTCAACTCCAGTTAAACTGATTAACTCATTCTGTGATATCATCTTCTGTGCTCGTGCCTGATCATAGATAGGATAACCGGTGATCACATGAATGATTTCCTTGGTGATTTTGAATGGTTGCTCCTCTAGCCACATGAAATCATCATGAACTCTGCTAAAAGAAAACTTAACCCACTGGGGTTTGAACACACGGAGATAGGTTAGGGCTTCAGTTAATCCCTTGATTTTGATATGCTCGTACTTGCTATCCATTTTACCATCGGTACATAGCTCATCATATGTGTCCTTAATTTCAACATGACTGAGTTCTTCAACACGGCATTTGGTGAAGAATATAACATCTTCGACTAACAAGACTCGGTCCGGGATGAGTGAAAAGGTAGTTTTGTCATCCAGTTTGGAGGTGACTTTAGGAGTCAAAGAGTATTTCAGAGAGGGCTTCTCTACATTCTTGACAACTATGGGATGTTGGATCTTGGGTGCCATTTTTAAATTTTAGGTAAAACATAGCAAACTATCCTTAGGGTTTGACGGTTTACAAACAGTAGACGCTTCGCACTCAGCAGATAGTAGCAATTTGATAAGATCGGGAAACTAGCTTAACAGTGTGATGAGATTGATTTAAATACCTTGAATTCGCTTTGAATGAGGTTTGATCGCCTTGATTCGCTTTTCTTTTCTCTCTTGAAAACTTGGTGACTGAAAATGACCATGAAAATGCTTTTAAGTACACAAAATAACTTATTGGGCTCCATGCGAGTTAGGTCAAAAACATTAAATGCACTCGGTTCACCTTTAACTGATTTACTCCTTTTTTTTTCTCGTTTTAACCGAGTAACCAAATTTCCTTCATTTACCGACTTGACAGGTTTCCTGTGAAGTACTTTTAATAGAATTTCAAACTTACTAATGCATCTTAACTATGTAGATTTTGAATTTAGTACATAATAGAATAGGAACTGTTATGATTTTAACCTTCAGAGAATGCAGTCCCTTCATACCTTTGCTAATTAATTTGGAATAGGTGCACCTAACTCGGTAGCTAAGGTTCTTTCTTCATTCGACACAATTTCCTTCTTTTTCCAAATAATCTTTAATTTTTCTTTTATTTCTTCAGTGTCTCCTCTAGGTTGATCTTTGCAATCTCCAGCTAAATGTCCAACTTTGTGACAATGAAAACATGTCGTACCGGGGTTTCTC
The DNA here is from genome assembly GCF_030272615.1 of Cryptomeria japonica. Classification (NCBI taxonomy): domain Eukaryota; kingdom Viridiplantae; phylum Streptophyta; class Pinopsida; order Cupressales; family Cupressaceae; genus Cryptomeria; species Cryptomeria japonica. The sequence goes on along the minus strand of NC_081414.1, from coordinate 824,900,498 downwards.
CATGATCTTCGGTTGTTCATTCCAAACCTTATAAAATAGTTGGCACTAATATGTCCATATCTTCCACAACATTCGCACCATATCCTTGTATTGTAATCCCATGGTACTGCTACATATTGTCGGTAAGGATTTGTGTGAGTTCGATAACCTCTAGTGTTTGCTCGATGTGCAGACCACATGTAGTTCTTTTGCTTAAGCCAGCACTTCTCGGTACTATGTCCATATCTATTGCAGTTTCTCCAAAACCCTTTGAATTTTGCCTTCTGATAATTGTTAACAGACTTTGCCCTAATTTGATTAGATGTGTGACCATATTTATTGCAATTGTAACAATAATCATTGGACTTAGTGATATTTGGTTGCTTACCTTTTCTGATTTGGCATATGTTGGCAGTGTGACCTTGATTTCCATAGTAGTAGCAAATAGGCTTCTTTCTTTTGATGTTATTCTTGTTTCCAACTTGCTTTGATGATTCTTCTCTCTCGGTAGTATGAATTCCTTTCTCGGTAGATTATTTTCCTTTGTAACTAAGTCCTGCATCTTTGTTGGGTCTTCTTGTATCCAGTTGCTCGTCCAACTTCTTTGATGCTTCATAACTCTTCTTCAATGTTTCTTTTGATTTCTTCTCTGTTTCAAGTTCATCGGTCAACCTTGATACTTCAAGTCTCAAAGCTTGGTTTTCATCATTCTTCAGAATTGCTTCATGATGTGCATAACCTAGTTGATCTATCATATTTTGTTGAATCCCAGTCAACCTTGTGATTTCATCATTCTTATCAGATACTAAGACTTCAAGTTGTTGTTTTTCTCTTTGTAGATCTCATGCTTTATCCTTTGTTGTCCTCAACACATCTAGATTTTCAGTCATTTGTGTGCTGAAATGTTCATGTTCTCTTTTCATTGCTTTTAGTTGATCAACCAATTCTTTGTTCTTTTCTTTCAATACTCCAATCATTTCTTCAGTTTCTTCAGATATACTATTCACAAATGATGTCTCAATTTGTTCCACTAACTCTTGAGAATCCTGCAAATCACCAGATAATCTTCTTCTTACTTTCAGAGATTTTTGCATTTGCCTTTGCGTGTCTGCAATCACTTGATTAGCATGATCCATCTCTTCTTGTAGATACACAATCCTCCAAGATTGTTTATAGCCTTCCATTGATAATATCTTTCTCTTTAGGTAGTTAAACCCTTTTCCAAGATTCAAGCTCTGATACCAATTGTTAGGCCCAATATGGAAAGCTAATGTACTGAGAGGGGAGGGGTGAATCAGTACTCCAAAAATTTTCTTGAATAATAACTTTATTGTTATGCATAAACATAATAGTGCAGCAACATAAAATAAATAGATCTCTTAAAATGGTGGTCCAATTCATTGCTTCGATCTTACAAACAAGATTCCTCAAATGAATAACTAAACAAAACATTTCATTGGTTAGATTGATCTCAAAATCATACACAATCTTCTGGTGCAATTTCCAATGTAATAACAGTTAGATGTGCCTCGATCTTGTAACACATTTTCATATGCATGTCCAAGTTCAATGTATATGGTAACACATTTCACTCAGTGTATGTCAACTCGGTGTGTCATCTTTCCTGCTCGGTAGTCTCAAAAAGATACTTGGTAGACAGCTCGGTGTATACTGCGTTCTGTGACTGCTTTCCTCTGTAACCGACTAGATTGTGCATACCGACTTTTCTGTGTGTACCGACTACACGATTCGGTAGTGCTAACCGACTAGAATATATAGTATGACTTTGAATATAAAAACTAATGGCAACTTGATAAGTAGTAACAGATCGGAGACCTGAGATTGCTCAGCTTGCAAAAACAAGTTCTTCCTTGGCCTCTACATCACCCTTTTTGCATTATGTCCCAAAGAAAGGGGTAGGACAGGGGTGTGGAGCCACTATCCCCCGTTGTACAGGGGTGTGGCACCCTTGTCCTCCCTGGACAAGGGTGTTCCACCCCTATCCCTACCCTATTTTAGGGTAGGACCCTTCCTAGAGCATGCATTGTGGGTTCTGCTTCGGGTGGGAAACTCCCCCGATGTTAGCCCATGACAAAATTCAAATCCACCAAACATGTATTTAAGGGGGCATTCATCCTCTCATTTTCATAAGTTGGATAAGTGGAATTTCAATAAGGTCATGTTGCATAAGCGATCAAGCATTCAAGAGCATTCAAGCATTCTTTTTCAGCATTGAGCATTCTCAAGTCTCTCTTCAAGACTAGATGTTGCATTCAAGTCAAGGATTCAACCATTGAAGAGGAGATTGATTTCACCATTCAATTCCAAACAAGCATTTCTCTCAAAATTTCTACTACAACCTCCCTTGAGGTGATTTACAATTCAGTCTTTCATTTACATCTACTTGCAAGTACTTTCTTTCATTACTTGGTTAATTCAAAAATTGGGGCTTGACCCAAAGGCAAACCACCAATCCTAACCCATTTTCCTCTCTTTTCAGTGTGTACGTTATAGGTTTGCAATTGTACTTTCAGATTTGGGATTCATTTGCAGAGGTGGAAAAACCCTTTTCGTTTCGTGGATTTTTCATAGGACCGTGTACATTCCCGCCACAGTCTGGGCAACGTTTCCTCAAATTCGTAGGGCGACTTCATCTCAAAATTTTATTGCTAGATCCAAGTGCACAGCGTCATCCCATATTCTGATATCAAGTTATAATCAATTCTTTGTCACCTTTACACTACATAATTCAATCAATTCCTTTCCAAATCAAACAAGGAAAAGGGGGATCATCCTAACATTCTCAATTCATTCAGAATTCAATCTACCATCTTTGTGTGGAGAGATTGAATCTAGTGAATTATTTCATCCCCTTCTTCCTAATGTAATGGTGAAAAGTGCTTGAAGGATAATCAATAGTGAAACTCTCATCTCTCTTTGAGAGAAAGGGTAGTTTTCCTCTTGATCTATCACTCATCATTTTCCCACCATTACAATGCTATGTTATGATTTAGAGGCATTTTTCTTTCAAATTCACAAATCAAATTTCTTAAACAATCATTTTTATGAATTGCATTGTTTAATCAGAATTTTTCAATTTCAAATTAAAATTTCCCTCTTTTGTGCATGAGTTTTGTTACTATTAACCCTACCTAGAAGAAGATTGACAATTAATTTGAAAATCTTCAACAATGTATGAGTCAAAAATACACGAAAAGTGAGGCAATTCCATTGATTGAAGGGTTAAAAAGAATGGTTAAAAGTGATAAATTGGTATTGATTTGTTGTGTGGCCTCATTCATATTGTTGACACTAATATCATGTCTATCAAAATTTGTGTTGATGTCCTTAGTTACACTCAAGCTACTAGTCAAGTCAATCATTCTATTCCTATGCCTACATGCTTCTGTAGTGTGACTACATTCACATCTTCTATCATGACTACTTCCACACAAAATGTTAATCCTAAACATGTTAGTAAAGGGGGAAACATTGCTAATTAAAAATCTTTCATGCCTCCTTTCGCGAGTCTTCCATTTGTGAACCAATCATCTCCCATACCTACCTATCATAGTTCGTCACCTCTTTATTCTCAACCTTCTCCTTTATACAATAATATTACTCCTCCATCCCAATCCAACATGTCTAATTTCAATCCATCCATAAAATTAATGATTAACAACCTATCTCAAACTGTGTCATCCTTACAATAACAAATAGCTTCCATGAACCAATCACAGTTTAATAGTGTGCTCACTTTGATGTAGCAAGCTCATTTTCTAATGATATTGTTTGTATTGTCTCACCTAAACATGTGGAAGTCCCTCGATTTGAGCTTTATGATGGAAAAGGTGATCCCTTGACTCATCTAAAGACATTTTGAGACCCAATTGGAGTCTTCCATTTGAGACCTAATCATCTCCTATAGCTACATATCATAATGTTCCACCTCCTTATTCTCAACCTCAACCTACATACAACAATGTTACTCCTCCATCACAATCCAACATGTCCAATTTCAATCCATCCACTGAAGCAAGAATCAATAACTTAGCCCAAACTGTTTCATCCCTACAACAAGAGTTGGCTTCCATTACCCAATCCAAGTTTAATGTACCCACATTTGATGTAGTGAGCCCATTATCTGATGACATTGTCAATGTTGTACCTCTTAAACATATGGAAGTCCCTCAATTGAATCTTTACAATGGAAAAAGTGATCCCTTGACTCATGTGAAAATATTTCAAACTTTTTGTAGTGACTTTTCTCATGATCAAAGACCTATGGCTAAATTGTTTACTTGAACCTTTATGGATAAAGCTTTGCAATGGTATTGTTCTTTGCCTCCGTATTCTACTACATCATTTCAACGATTAGCTAATGCTTTTATTCAACATTATCACAATAATATTGACCCTAAGATTACTTTGACTGATTTGATTCATTGTAAGCAAGGTGTTAAATAAAAAGTGATTTATTTTATTGGTAGATATAAACATTTGTATTCTCGAATTTCTTATCCTAAGCCTAATCATGATGTTCAAAGAATTTTTATTGTTAATTCAAAAAAAAACATTAGGGATAAGCTTATCTTTTTTTAGTATACTTCCTTTATGCAGTTGTGTGCAATACCTTCAAGTGAGTCAATTTGAATCATCTCCTTCAATGACTCTGATTGATAAGAATTAAAGTACTCAACAATCTTTTGCGAAGTTTAAACCGAACAAGGGATACATAAAGATCAATGGAAACATTAATACTCAAGTGGTAGCCACAACATCAAGTGTGACCCCTTTATCCAAATACTTTAGAAAATAAATTGCTCCTCTTTCTGAGTCTTTGCATAGCATAATGACATAATTGATAAAAAAAAATGTGTTGAAACTTTCTCCTATCAAGCCAATTGATACCTCCAAACCTTTTCCACCTTATCACGATCTCAAAACCTTTTGCCACTTTCATCGTCAACCCGTTCATGATCTCGAGAAGTGTTATACCTTAAGGAGTAGAATTGAAGATTTTATTAATAAAAATATCATATTTTGTAGCTGGTGTGAATGACAAAGGAAATTAATCCATAACTCCTCCTAATCAAAACCTCCAAATATTTACTAATCATTTGCCTTCACATTCTAATAATGTGGTTGATTCTGAGCCTCTTGATTTTTCTCCCAATGACCTTTGTATTGAGTCTAATAATGTAGCAAATCTTCTTGATAAAGCTTCACCTCCTAAGGACCTATGCATTACCTTTGATCCTAGTGAGATTATTGTTGCACTTGATGGCCCACTATATATTACTACAAAGATTAAGGACAAACTCTCACGAGGGGTGCTCATTGATCTAGCATGTATGGTGAATGTGATCACTGAAGAATATCTTTGTAATTAACAATTTCATCAAGTAACATATGATAAATATGATGTAGTGATTAAGGTGTATGAAGGTTTCTCTTTCCCTACTATTGGTTCTAATACTCTTCCCATTGAGGTTGGTACTAAGTTCTTAAATGTAATTTTTGCTATCATTCCAACATTAGATCAATTTTGTGTGAAGTTGGGACATCCTTGGCTCTCTTCCATTGAAAGCATTCCATTCTACTATTCAAAATTGTTTAAAATTCCCTCATAATGATAAAATCATAACAATCAATCATAGCATGTATAAACCAATGGTGAGACATGGAGATGGCACCCTTGATTACTTTTGGCCTAAAAAATTTGAGCCTCTTAAGCCTCGAAGTGATGCTATCTTTCAATCTTATCAAAAGTGGAAGAATGATATGATCTTATCTTTGAGAAAACCTAGGGATCCTAGACCTATTCCTTTCTCATGATGGACCTGGTATCCTTCGTACACCTATTCCTCCTATATATGTTGCAATTCCACCTCCTACATCTTACAAAGAGAAGTACCAAACATTTCCTATCTTTCAACCTAGTAGACCTTTTCCCATTCCTCCTCCTTTAAAGGAAGAGAAGAATTCTATGTCCGTTGATGGTAAACCTTCACAACCCTTAGCTGAAACTAAAGGAAACTATTGTGTGAGAGAATGCTAATGAAGACATCATGCTAAGTCTCATGAAGTTTCTTCTCAACACATTTCCTCCCCAAAGACACCAAAAGTTGACTTAGTTCCATTTGTCCAACAATTTACTAACCCTAGGGAGGAAGTTCAACCTAAATCACCAAGATTAAAAATATTTAAGAAAGATGATGGTTCATATTATATTCGTATTAGAGATCCTATTTTTATTAATCTTGATGAAAAAATGGATAAAAATGTTGTTCATGATAACAATGCTGATGATAATGATTCTGGTGATATCTATGAGCTTGTTAATGTTGGCAATGATTTATCTAAACAATTTTCAAAAGCATTAATCCTAGCTCCTAGTGACAGACAAAGAGAGTCATCATAGAAGCATGGTCCTTGTTTGGAACTTGCAGTAGCTCCATCTATCATGCTCAAGGTTACTCCTCTTACATCTTGTCCACCTTCCCAAAAACAATGTTCAACAATATTGGGAGGCGAATGATTTGCTTTATTAGCTTCATTTGTGTCATAGGTTTTCTATCCTCTCTTACTTGTTCATAATGTGTTTCCCTTGTGATGTGTTTTTCTGTTATGTTATGTTCTCTTTGGATGACCCTTGTCACTCTATTGGTGTGAGGTAATAAAGAGGTCAAATCTGTTGTGACATTCTTCTATTTGTATCTCAATTCTTCTATTTGTTGTCCCTTTTGTTGATCTCTTTTGGTATTTTCCATGTTGACTCAAAAGACACATGTTCCTTTCGCCCATTATGATTGTGTTTGCACTACCATTGGGGATGAGGTCAATTTAATACAAACATATCATGATATAAATTATTTATCACAAGAGCATACTGACCCTAGAGTTAGTGGATCCCTTATGTGTATTATCCTTTGTGACCATTATTCTTTGATTTGTCTTTCTTGGGGGCATATCATTATGGCAACAAGATTTAACGCAGGGCATACACTCTGATCAATGTTTCACTTTATACTTACACTTTCACATGTCTCTATACTCAAGTTACTTTGCAAGCTCAACCTTTTTCTTTGTGATTTGGTATTTTTCTTTTTTTTCATGACTCATAGTAAGAAAACCTTACTAGGCTAGCATTCATGATCCTCTCTCTCTTTCCTTTATCCTATGATGTCCTTTTTATCTTGATATTGAATTAGTAAGATCCTAAAGTCCCTTGGGGGCTTAGTGTGTCTTGTCTCTTTGATATCTTGACAAAAAAATTTAATACAAACCTTTCTAATTTATCGAGAGTATGCTTAGTCTCATTCTCCCACTAAAGTGGGGGATAAATGTAGCATCCTAAATTGTAATTCCTTACAATTTTGTCCTCACTTGGGCCCTCACTTTGGTGTTAATCCCCTAAGGCATAATTGAAGTCATGGTTCTGCTCACACTATGTCTTTCACTCAATTTTTCTTGATCAGCATTTCCTTCCCCAAGATCCTGGGACCTTGATGTCCATGTTGGCATTGCATTGTCATTGATGTCACTCGGTATGGGAGATTTATGTGTAGTGTTGTCATTGATGTCAATTGGTATTACTATCATGGATGACAACCAACAGTGTGTGCAGTTTAGGCCAACCAATATGAAAGCTAGGTCACCAGTATACAAGTTGTTATTGGGAATGAAGAAATCAGTACCCGATGAACAAGTGGATGAACATGTTAGTATACATGTTGGTACTAACTGATAAGATGATGCCTAGTAAGATTGTAGAGTGCACAGGTCACTAGTATGCTAGTGTGATGCCATCTAGCAAGACTCCCACCGGTAAATGTTGTTGTCCTTGGAAGAAGAGAAGACTGGAGAAGGAATGCTTCCTGAGAATTGTAGGGAAATTGCATCTACCCAGTAATAGGAAAGTCACACCATTGGCCAGCAAATGACATAGATCCTCTCCCACCATTGATTAGAAAATTATGAACCATGATGTATCTACCTCCACCGAACGGATGATATGTGTGTCTCTAGCATATGAGATCAGTGATGTGCACCTGATTAGCAGACTGAGCAGATGAGCTATCAGATCAAACAAGGAGTGATGAGTTTGTCACTTTGATAAACTGCCTAAGAGGAGAACCTATCAGATGAAGGAGAAGGAAAGATTCAGCTATAGACAGAGAGTGCAACCAAAATGCAAATGCAGATTGACGCAACGACAGTTGAAGACTGCTTGCATGATGTTATCATGCATGTTACCAACATGAAGGCATATGTACTGTTCACCAGTACACAGGGCTACCGGTATGCAAGAAAGAGAACAAGTGAAAAGCTCTCATCAGATGAAGATGAGCATGTTGATTTGCAAGGAAAATGACCAGTCAATATGATACAACAACAACATAGAGATGAGAACCAGTATGTGTGATCCACTGGCATAGGGAAGGTGAAGGTTAACCGGTAATGCAAGATATACCAGCAAGGTTAGAGTGTCGGTAGGAAAAGATAGACTAGTAGTATGAAGCATACATGACTTGTGTGTTATTGGTCAGTGACCAAGTAGGACCGACATAGTGAGCCAAGGTGGATGCTGACAAAGGTGCCAAGTGGAGTCAAGGTGGCGAACAAGCATGAAGTGGTAGATGGAGTGTGCATCGACGAGGTTGTTACAGAGTCGGTCGACATTAAATGTAGACCCCGTAAATCAAGGGATGTGTTGCAGAGGTGTACAGATCAAGGAAGGTTGAACAATGGTGATCAATGGGATGCATCGATTGATGCATAGTGTCCAAGTGTAGATCAAAGTTGGTGCTACAAACTGTCAAACCATTTATGGTGATTAACCAAGTGCCAAGACGATGAACTATCCATGTTTGCCAATTATAGCAAATGTTCCTTGGAAGAAAGAAGATATGGTAGGCGATGCCTGACTGATTGCAGGTTATCGATATTTGTGTAGAACGAGATCTAATTAGATCTGATACTCCTCATGATCAGTGGAAGAAACCCTAGAACGCCAATAGTTTGAAGTTGCATTTTGGCAAGAAAGATCAACTATAAGTATGTAGGTAGAAGGCCAAATGGATTGATGCTGCCAGAAGGTGTGAAGTCAGTTGAATGAAAAGAGTCGATCTAACTATGAGAGTGGAACAACTAAGCATTTGGAGGTGCAACCTATAAGAGGATTGAAAGTGGTTTAACATGTAAGGCCAAGGCAACCAGTAAACTGTTATAGAGTTTAACAATAGTATAAACCAGTAGGGTTTGCACTAGTAAGAAGCGGGTAAAGAAGAGTGAAGCAGGCATAGAAGAGTGAAGCATGCAGAGAGAGTTTTGAAGGAGATCCAACAAGGTGAAGGATAGATTAGGGTTAAAATGGTACTAAGGAAGTCATTGGTAACTAGGTGCAAAGACAGACAACCGGTAGGGCTTGAACTGGTAAGGCAGCATCAACAAGCTAAGAAGAGAGAAGAAGAGAGTAAGCAGATATCAGATAGGGAGGAGGCAGTGTGAAAGGAGATGGGAGTAAATTTGTGAGGAAGGGGAGTGTGAACCGACATAAAGGAGGTAGAGTGGAAGGTAGAGAATACTATCGGTAAAGTTGAGTAGAAGAGAAACCTAAAGAGAGAGATTACTTGCAGAGGTTACAGAACCTATTTGTAACCAGGATTCAACTATTTTATTATTTTGATATAATTTATTGTTGTCACTAAGTTGGAGCTCGGTGCAGGGGGTGGTGCCCTAAATCAGTAGGAGTGGTGCTCCTTGGGTTGGTGCCCTAAATGTTGTAACCAATGTTTTCATTGTGAGGCTGGATTGGAGTAGTAGACTCCACTAGCTTTTATCACCTAGGTTTTTCCCATCTTGGGTTTTCCTCGTATATACCAGTGTTATGTGATGTGGCTTTGTGTGGTTGCATTGTGTTGCCTTGATTTATCTTATTGACAGGATTACTTGATCTTTAGGTTGTTAACTGGTACTCACTCTTAGGATTAAAAGGTTAAGAGTTTTGGGAACCACTGATTCACCCCCCTCTCAGTGGTACATTGTGTCTAATAGTCCAAGACCAAGGTGTTGGGTGCTCTAGTCCTTAGGGACCAGGGCACCCAACTATCTAGTCCTCTTTAAAAGGGCTCATTTTTGGGCCTAATAATAGTAACATGATTTGAGTGGGAACCAAGATCCTATGTTGGATCATGTCAAAAAATTAATTTGTGTTTTGACTTACATGTATAAAAGGAGGTTCGCCCCTCTCATTTCAAACATAAGCAATCAATTAGAAAATTCAAGTCCTCAATTATATCCAGAAAATTCAAGTGAGAAAGCAATCAGTCTTCTTTCAAGCATTGGGGCAGAAGTAAAGTCAAGATTCAAGCATTGGATATGGCATTCATGTTCTATGTTTTATGAATACTATCTACATAAAACCCTAATTCCTTGTGAAGACAAATAAAACTTCTTAAAAAGGTATATCATTAGTGTTTTAGACATTTTCAACATTTCCCTTGAAAGAAAATTATTTCTATTATAGTACTTCATTTACATTTCAATTCTATTTCATGGTTAATTCCAAAACCAGGGTTTGACTTAATGCAAACCCTATTCCCGACCATTTTCCCTTCTCCACTATGTGCAGGAACAAGTACAGAGCTGTAATTTTTAAGATCAAAATCATTCGTAGAGATGAATAAATTCCCTTTTGGAAGGAGAAAAGTTGAGAGAACTAGAGTGACGAGCATTCTGGTCCCAAAAATTCAGGTTGACCTTCTAGGATTAGATCTGGTCATTCACGTACATTAACCCTAATTTCAACATCATTAATCAAATCAATTCAATTTAAAGGGAAAGAAGAGGTACATTAGAAACCCCTGGAATCTAATCAAAAGCTAGATCTACCAAGGCTAGATCTATAAAATTCTATCTTTCCCTAATGTGATGGTCTCTAAGCAAAAATTAGTGATTTTACCACATATGATGGTGAAACCATAATTTTTTCATATTACTTTTGGTTCTCTATGTTGATGTCTTGTTGATCACATGGAGTCACTCATCCACCATTCAGGTAGTGAAAATTTCCCTTCACAATAGTTTCTTGATGATGGACTTAGGCCTTTTTCACTACTTTTTGGGGATGGAGATCATTTAGTCTTTGTCAGGGATATTCCTTACACAGCCTGAGTATTCTCTTTATATGATCTCTAGATTTTGCATGGTTATGGGATTTACTATGCAACAAGCACAAATTTTGACTTAGTGGGATACACAAATTCAAATAGGGTAAGCAATTCTCAGGATCACATGTCTACTTCAAAATATTGCTTCTCTCTTGGTTTCAAACTAGTTTGTTGGTCGAACAAGAAGCAGTCGATAATTTCTCTTTCATCTAAAGAGGTTGAGTATTGTGGAGCAATTAATGCTTCTACTAAGGCTATTTGGCATCTAAACATTGTCAACAAGTTTGGCATTTATCTTTAGAAGCCAACAATCATCTTTTGTGACAACCAAATTGCCATGTAGATCTCTCTCAATCTGGTCCATCATCAGAGGACCAAGCATATTGAGATCCACATGCACTATTTTCGGGAGTTGATTCATGAAAAGATCACTGATCTAAAGTATTTCTTGAAATTAGATCAAATTGCAAAAATCTTCACCAAACTATTCATTGAGAGCAAGTTCCTTGTGTTATGATTGTTGGATGATTTAATCTTCTTATGTGGAATATATCTCTATTTAGACAATTTCTTATTATTTGCAGAAGTGATTAAAATTTTATTTGAGCATTTGTTATCAATGATGCATGTTTGATTGGATATTATAATAGTCATTTAATTGGAGGTTGTTTTCAGATATTTAGATAACCAATTCAGATAGTTTTCATTAATTGTTCCTTCAGTAATTATATCAACATCTCCAAAATAGTAAAAAAAAAGAGACTCACTTTAAGATACCCCCCAAAAAAGAACAGAGCCCCCCCCAAAGGTTTTTTTCCACTATTCTAATTTATAGCCATGTTTTAATAATTGTCATTAAAGTAAGTACTTCTTGAGGACAACCGTTATAAAGATAACTAAACAAGATCTCAAAATAAAAGATGACCCTTCTAGAGCCATGCCACATTCTTCTTCGGATATTGAGGAGACATGTGTCTTCCTCATTTATATACTTCATACCATCAGAGCCTTCTTCTACTCTTGGTGGCATTAGAGGGAACCAAAATTTTGAGCACAATAAACAATCAACCAAAAGAAATTTGTAGTAATAGAGTTCAATAAGTGAGTTTGCAAACGCTTGGGGAAATATATTACACGTGCCCATGGGAGAAACATTTAAGACCATCAAAATATTTCACTTGGAAAGAGCGTTCTAAAGAGAGAAGATAAAATAAATGAGGTAAATTGATTCTAACCTATCTCTTTGCTTCTTTGCAACCTCTTGCATGACCTAGAAAACTCAAAGCTCTTGTGGTTGCACATTTGGGACAAAAAAGAAGTTAGATTGATGGTAGCCATTTTAAGGATCAAGTCATTAACTGCATTTAATTCTAGCAAGGTACTACATCTCTTGAAAAATTGTGCTAACACACTTCTCATGTCTTCTACCATTCACTGGTCATGAATGAACTAAATTGGCTGATGTCACAAAAGACAACACCTTGAGAGTTGGAAATGCTTTGAGTTGAGCAGTCAATGAAATGCTGAACTATTGAAACATACTAATGAAGAATGCACAGGTTCCAATATCTTTCAGCTAATTAACTACATAAATTTATATATTACATGTTAGAATGTTGTCATTGATAGTCAAGCTTGATGAGATGTTAGCTGTGCAAAAGTCTCTATAAAACAAAAATGGCCTAGGATTTGAAACTGGTGAAATCTCACAATGCAAGGAAAAAAGAAAAGAAGGTCTACTAAGGATGACAAAGGTAAGTTGTCGGTCAATAACAAGTAAGTAAAAGAAACACTCTTTTAATGGTTATTATTTTAATTGTACTAAACTATGTCAGAAAGCATTTGAATGTAGAAATAGAATAAACCAAAATGTTAAATCTTTATCTGGTATATATTATAATTGTAGTAGTTATGGTCATAAAGCTAGTCAATGTAAAAATCATGCTATAATAGATCGATATAGAAATAGTTATTTTGAAGGTTGTTTCTATACATGCAAAATGTTTGGACATAAGGCTAACGAATACAGGTCAAGGTAGGTCAAAGAAATAATAGATGCAGCAACTGCAACAATCCTGGACACATTACAAGATATTGTAAAAATGGAGAAGCTAAAACAAGTGTTTCGGTAAAGAAAATCAATAATGAGGATGCGAAGGTTGAAATGAAGAAGATTTGGTGGAAGAAGGAAGTTGAGGTTGCACCTATCTTCAATACAGACACTTGTTCCAGAAATTAGGATCAAGATGCTTTGGCCCAGGGGAAGAAAATCAAGAAATATATTTCCCCCATCAAAGAGTGTGAGGCTACACTTATGACATGTTGATTCACATGAAATAGTGAAGATTCCGGTGGAAAACATTGAACTGTAGTAGAATGCGGTCATCCAAAAGGTCTCTATGGACTCAGACTAAGTGAATAGACAATAAAGTGGTACTATATTCTCAATTTACATTTATTATGAGCAAGTGGGACAGAAAAAGGTTAAAAGGAGAATTCAGTAAGTTATTTTTCTCACTCGAAGTGAAAGAAAGCAAAAAGAGCAAAAAGGTGGTTCAAGGGTTAGGGCTTCCTGGCAATTTGTGAAAGGTATTTTTCTTGCGAATTTGTTGTTTTTAGCATCTATATCAATGGCCACACCTACTGTTGTTGATATTAGCACTCAATGCCAACCAAGCTTCAAAAGATATCCCAAGAAATCGGTTGAGAATGATCTGATGGGTGCTCTATCTAGCATACCCTTTGGATTTTTACCGACCAAAGATATTAGGGCTTACATACATGTGAAATTGGAAGAATATGACCATAAAAAGATGCAAAGTTTATGGGGAAACAAGCTAATAGGAGATGACTTCAAGATTAAACCTGAATTTTGAACCCTAGTTGAAAAGAAGTTGAATGTGTGGAATGATTTTCCCAATTTCTATTTGGATGACAAATGAGTCAGAATAGAAATGAGAAGATTCCATGATGATTTTGTATGGCCTTAAGAACCATTATATATCACAAAGAATATGATGAAGGTTGTGTTGTTCATCAAAACTGATTAACCCAAGTACACCTGCAATTGATCTATGAAGTAGCTAGTTCAATATATGAAGAACCTCTGGGCTTGGACAACATGACAAGGATATGAATCCTTCTACTCTTCAGGCTCTACAAAACCTAGGCGGGTATATCTTTGATGCTTAAAATTCAAACTCATTATCCACATATGACAACATCAATAAAGCAGATAGATCTCATAAATGGTTCAAAAACAAGGAGGGTACTGTAGATAGGCTAAATCTACATTGACAACTCAACAATGTTTGAATCATGAGATGGAGGGACACTTCCACATAACATAAAACATAAAAAGAAATTCTGATTTGATTTTTTAAATGATGTTCTGACAACCCTTCAATGTTACAAAAGACCAGTGCCTTATCTAGGCCATAGAGTCATTCATAAAACTGAAAGAGAGTTCTCAGTTACTAGTTATTTTATATATTAAATTCTCATGTATTAATGCCTTACACTAACACAATCCTCTGCTCTGTCACAAAACCATACTCATACATATCCAATTTACACACTCAAAATCACTAATGTAGGATTTCAGGATTTAAATCCTTCCTTGAAGAATACCCAAAAACACACATTACACTCTCAGAGAAGACTGAAAGAAACAAATCCGAATTACCCTTGATAAAATGAAATTGTATGAACTTGAATGGTATTTTGGAGACAATTTTGTGGGAACTCACACATGCCTTGCATATGTGTAAACTTGCAAACTGAAACCAAACTTACAACAAAGACAACACTAAAAACCTCGAAGAACACACTGTCATTTGCAAAAATAAAAAGATGCCATCACTGGAACCTGCAATTTTGGATTTCTCCCTTGGAGAAAATCTCTCAAAAGTTGGAACCCCTACAATTGAGAAGAATTGGGAATAAGAAGGAGAGGGGAAAAGATCATAATCCATCAGAACATGCCAATTGTCTCCTTTGTCCCTAACTGCAAAAATATCTTCTTCATTCCCATGTAAACTTCTCTCGAGGCATCCCATATCTATTGACACTAACTCCATAACTGCATTCCTCATCTTGAGAGCTTTTCGGCAATATATAATACTTCATATTTTGGCCAAAAATAAGCCTCTAAGCGAATTAATCACTCATGTGCCTCCAATCATTTAAATTTTTCGAAATTCTTGTATAGTTGAGACTATACATTTAATTTTAATTTTTCATCCATTTTTGCCTTTGATTTTGGCCTGATGCCCTGCCACGTGGTGACCTCTGATTGGTTGATATGGTCCACTGGGCACCATCTAGGATGACACCTCATCATTCTGCCATGTGTCTGCCACCAAGCTGCTTACTCATTGCCACGTCATCGTCAGGTAACTAGCGTGCATCTTCGGGCTCTGAAATCACGTGAGTTGTTGGATCTCTCGAAACTACCAGGTCTTTAATCATCACTAATCTTTTCACCATTTCACAGACCTTAATCAACGAGCATCTTCCTTTCACGAAGTCGCATCGACTGCTGGATCTCCCGAAGCTGCATGGTCTTTAACTCCTCATTTTCGCTATGTTTTTGGCATGCGCTTTTCGCCATTTTGCAACCCTTAACCAGCGAGCATCTTCGGCCTGCAAAATTGCACGCACGGTCAAATCGTCTTGAACTTGCTCACTAGTTAAGCCACCCTTTGTCTACAAAATTCAGCTGCCTCAGGATCTGTGCCTATATGGGGTCCACCTGTCACCGCTCAGTCAGCCTCTTTAGTCTCCTTGGGATCCATGCCCACATGCGTGGGGTCCACCTTGGGCACCCATAGCACCTTGTGTCAAAAGCCTCTTGAGCTTTGACATTATACTTGTGTGGAGTGTTTGTTATAAATATCATAATATTCCTTTGCCCAATGAATGTGGGACAAGTAGTTTTAGCCTGGAACTTCATTTTTGAAGCTTTCTCTGCAACTTTAATGGTGCATCTTAAACATTTGCATGAAATTTATAATGCCTTCCACTTGCCAATTGAGATTTATGAAAGCCACAAGAATTTGGATCAACTTTATCAAAATCATGCTGGTTTCTTTTAACTTTGCCCTTCTATATGTCACGTAGGAAAGAGGATGTTGGCCATCGTTGAATTTGGGGGAAACACCCATTTGCTTCTATTTGACTGTAGCCCCTCATTCACGACGCAATCTGCCATGCTCCTTCTCCATCACCAAGCCTACAAGACCTTTTACGAAACTCCAAGCAAGGAACACAGCTATAGTGATACCTTCAAGGGTCTCGTCTTTTGGCATTTTCTCCAGGATGGGCAAAAGGGCACTCAGAAAACTTTTTAAAATGTGGAAAAATATTTAGAGCTCAGTTCTTTTGGAGACAAAGAAAGAGGAGGAGAAGAACCATAGACTGTTAGGCCCTCCTCCATGTGAATCTTTGTAAGTTTCAGATCCAATATGAGACAAAGAGAAACCACTATCAGAAACTAGATTTTGGTATTTTCATGAAAGAACTAACCTGGCATCCTGAACTTAACATATATTCTAGCATAGCCTTTCCATTAGAAAGCTTTGGGGAAGCCATTGTTACATCCAAAGTCCTCTTTCCATTAGCATCCAAATGATTAACATCAACACCTGACTGAAGCAATAACTTCACCGCTTCATTGGCAAAACTAGACCCTCCAGCAGTACCACAACATCCTTGCCTGATCCACATTCTAAATTGACATCTATTCCACACATTGCAGAAGGTTCACGCCAAAGCAAAGGGAGATGGGGAGGCACGTGGAGCTCTTGGCTTTGATCTACCATTGCATTTTGCTGAAGCTTCTTCCATTTTCCCGAACCACGCCACACTCCACCCTTCTTTCACCATTTGTATTTGATTTAAGTTTTAAAACACCATTTACCATATTGTGGGAGGGCTGGGCTTTAAGCCTGCTTATTGTATTTTGTTGGAAATTTCAAAACCTGTCATACCATAGACCCACACAACCCCCTTCCAAGTCTGCCAATGATTTAGGAGTAACAATTAGCCATGCTGGCTTCCCACCTATTTTGAGGTCAACACCTCCTTTTCCATACTAGGACAAAGAAAATTATCCCTTACAACAAAGGAGGAAAAATTATGTAGTACAAATTCATGATGTACTAGACCTCAAAATCGGTTTTTTGATGGTGGAATGCTTTTAAAGAATTTTTCTCTGAAATTTGGTATTACTCCTTTGTCCATTATGTTGCTTGCTTGTGAAATACCTCAATCTCCATGCTCTTACTTTATACTTACATCATATGACATATGATTGAATATAATGATTTGAATCTTGCTTAAAAGACACAAAGCGACAAGTCAGGTCGGGCCCCAAAGTGGGACTGACTAAAAAAAATTTCGTTTTCATGCAACTGACCTCTGAAAAGCTTCAGGAACCTTAAACACACCTCTGGAAATGATCCCTTACAACAAAGGAGGAAAAATTATGTAGTGCAAATTCATGATGTACCAGACCTCAAAATCGGTTTTTTGATGGTGGAATGCTTTTAAAGAATTTTTCTCTAAAATTTGGTATTACTCCTTTGTCCATTATGTTGCTTGCCTGTGAAATACCTCAATCTCCATGCTCTTCCTTTATACTTACATCATATGACATATGATTGAATATAACGATTTGAATCTTGCTTAAAAGACACAAAGCGACAAGTCAGGTCAGTCCCCAAAGTGGGATTGACTAAAAAAAATTTTGTTTTCATGCAACTGACCTCTGAAAAGCTTCAAGAACCTTAAACACACCTCTAGAAATGATCGGCATCGTTTTCGGATCATCAGACTGAGTTTTGCAACTTTCAAGCAATTACGCCACACTTTCGCATTTAATCACGAAGACGTAATTTTCAAAGTGGTCAAAACACCTTTCTGGACCTCACCATCTGACAGGCGTGTACTCTGATATACAAGGATGAACTCTGCCAAGCAGTTTTTCAAAATGAATCCCGAGTGAAGAGATATTAATTTCCGAAAATGCCCAACTGGCTTTGTCGACACTGCGGACCTGATGAAGTCAATGTTCTGGCAACATATGATGCCTATCTCAAAAATACCAAACGACCTCCGTACACCCACAAATTTGAAACATAGGTACCTTGAAGTGTCTATTAAAACTTAGAAATCTCAGTTCAACCAAAATCCTGACTGGGTACAAATGGCATGCTCATGAAAATGGCCACAATCTACTGATACGACAATGAAAGTGCGAAAGACTGAAAACGATGATTCAATGAACCCTTTTGAAAACCGATCAAACGGATTGGAAGAGGCTTGAAATTTGAAACATGACTCATCATTTATACCAAAAATAGCCTGGAACAAACATTCTGGCATGAGACTCACTAAGGCAACTTTTACACTTGTGCGAAACAGGGCTTTGACTAGGTGCTAAAACAAGGATTTGTCAAAACATTCAAACTGCAAACAGTTCAAGCTTCAAAAACTGAGCAAATGAATTCATGAAGACTTGAAATTTTGCACAGAGGCACACTTTTATACATAGAATTCAATCCATTTTGAAATTCTTCATGACGATCAACATGGAAAAAGATATAAGCACTCAAAGTAGGCTACTCAATAAAATCTGCATTTGTGCCTAAAATGCACTTTCAGCTCACCCCTCGAAATGGGTACCTAGTAAACTTATCCAAACTGAATTCTGAAACTTGGACATCACTGAATAGGCCAAATGAAAGGTGTAGGACATGATTCTCAAGCCTTACCCTTTGAAAATCAATTGGCTCCATTTTGCCCTCTCTCTAACTAGGCCATTCAGACTAACTCATTTGGAAATGCAAAGCAAAAATTTGAATGGGCCTCCAAAATTGACTCAATTTTAATGAGTCCCAACAGGTTGTCACTAGATTAAATTATTCGGGAGCACTTCCAACTCCTAAGGCTACAAGAACAAAGATGTTGAGAAATTGACCAAGGCAGCTTTTGATGGGTGTTCTCTATCCATTAGCACAGTTGGGAATATTGTCATTCAGTATGAGTATATGATGATTGGTAATAAGATCTACTTTACCAATTGCGATAACTTTATTTAATCCACAATAGTAAACATGGCTAATGAGATGTTGGAGAAAAATATTGACTGTGATCTATGCGAGTTGTTTAAATTGCAATTCCTTGAGAATCTGAAACAATGAAAAGAAAAGAAGCATGCATTCAAATATGGAAGCGTATCATTATTTATTTTTTTCTACTTCATGCAAGATATTCCTAGAATTGGCAAGGTATTTTGGGAATCTGACAGACCAGTTGCACATCAGATTGCAGAACATTTGAGGAGTTTTGGTGCAGGAGCTCCCAAAGGCCTATTAGGCCTCCATGAGTCAAATTTTGAGTTTTTGTATTTTAATATTTTGTTTCATGTTAATAAGGTCATTTTAGACAATTAATTATCATTTGGAGTCATTTCGAAAAGTTATGGGTCATTTGGTCAAACGTTGTAAAAATTGCTCAAAAATTGCCAATGTTGCTCAAATAGTTGTCAAGCAACTTTTGTAAAAGTTGTCAAATTGATGTACTTGTTAAGAATAATTATTGGTGGTTTGGTTGAATTAGTTCATCTGAACCAAAATGTATTTAAATTCCACCCAAACTCGAATTTGGAGGTTGGAGAGAGAATAGAGAAGAACAAATCTTTGTTTTGTACATTATTTATGAATTTTTTCTCATGCTGCAGACTGTTCTTTTGGTTTGTATGGATTTTACTTCACATTTCATGATATGAAAATGGTTAGATAAGTTATTTTTGTGAATCTAATTTCATTTTCAATTGTTCTCATCAAATTTCATGGATTTTTGTGAAATTTATTGCATTTTTAGTATAGATAGGTAAAAAAATAAAAATATTTTCTATGCATTAATAGTTTGCAAAACTCTCTAGTAAGAACTTGTATGGTAGTATGAAACTAAAACCAATGTGAAAAGATGGATGTGTGAGTATAGTTTTATATTTATTTTTTTTGGTTCAATTTTGTTAATATTTGAATAGGTTATGGCCATTTTAGTGACTGCAGTCCGGAACCCTGCCTAGGGTTTCTAGTTCGAGAAAAAAAAATCATTTTTTCAAATTGGCATGGTGAAAAATCATGAAATTTTATGGAGGATTATTTCTTATATTATTCTAACATACCTAAAATTTTCAAACTATTTCATGAAATTTTGATCGAGTTTTAAATGACTATCCTAAGAGGACAGAGTATGGCAATGTTAGAAGTAGGTTTTAGGAGATGTCAAAATGCATTTGAAGGTGTCAAAGTGTGTTTGGGGTTGGGAAAAAATGGGATTAACTCAAGAATTATATAATAATCCTTCCAAGTCAAAGGTTGGTCGATTGAAACAAGTTTTAATTGAAATATCTTAAATCATTGAAAGTGGTGTCTTCCCTAGTTTGAAAAGAGTAAGAAATCCAATGACAGTATGTTGCTACACCATTTTAAGTCACCATAAGGAGTCTTTATGATATTTTATGCCCTATAATAGACCTATACATGTCACCTAAATTTCCCAATATATATGTGTTCAAAGTTTCCAAAGTAAGCCCAAAGGTAGTAGCCTAGGAAGAATACATAGGTTTCGCCTATGTTGGAACTGTTGAAACCCTTGATAAAGTTTGTGTTTAAACCAATGTGGAAGTCCATTTATTTCCATCAAGTTTCCAAGATAGTACTACACAAGATGTTGCATTTACCTCATTCTTCTCTATTTTTTAGTATAAGATGCACAATAGGGAAAGAATCCCTAAGTCAATTGTGGAAAAGTACAAAAATGATATCATATTTTTTTATCACGATAGATAAGTGGATTATGGAAGCTGTATTTCCAAGAACCAAGTATTTCCCTACTTTAGGTTATGAAGTTTTTGAGGATATTTTGGAATTACTGGAAAAAGTTCTATTGGAAAGTCTAGTTGATGAGACTCACAAAAGATTTGGGATTGCTCTAGAAAAGTCTATGGAAGTTCACATGGAAGAGACCAAGAACGAAAGGAAGAAGAATGCACAAAAGGTCATTAATGAATCTTTAAAGGAAGCTTGTGTTTCCGCAAAATAAGTTGAGAAGGTCAAGAGATCTAGAAGGATTGTTGCTTCATCCTGAACCCCAGTCAAAGAGAAGGAATCTTTGGAATAAGTGAAGGAGAATTCGACAAAAAAGAAGAAAGAGATTCCCTCATCCACCCCATTCAAGAAGAGAAAGCGAAAGGAAGTCAAAAGAAAAATTATTGATGTAGAATCGGTAGTAGAAGAGTCAAAGGAATCAGAACCAAAATAGTTTAGAATTCATGTTAGAAATGGAAAAGGAAAGAAAGTAATCAAGGAACCTCTGGATGTCGACAGATTGTTCAACTCTATAGCACTTGAAGAAAACCTAAAAGAGGTCGCGCAATATGTATATTGATATCGATGAAGAAGATAAGGAAACAATTGTTGGCAAGAGGTGATGCATGTATGATCAGATGTTGTCATTGGTGGCAACTCATATCAGATTTCACATTCGTAGTTCATGTTTTCATCATTCAGGAAGATTGATTAAAGATTCATTATTTTTTTGTTAAGTCCAATGAGTAGAACAGTGTATTCGGCAGTATGTACAGTGTTTTGGTTGGTGGATCATTTTGGTTGAGAATTTTTCTTTGCGGATATGAGAGATATATTGTGGATATGCAATTTACCTTATTCCAAGTTTGTGGCCTCTGATAATAAGTCTTGTTTTGGTTAGTGAGATTCGGTAGATTGGTTTTTGGTAAAGAAAGTGGTTATCAGTGGTAACATGTGGAAATGCATTATCCAAATCTTATGGATTGATTTTGATGAGTGTTTATGTGTTTGAGGTTGATGATCCGTCATGTAGAAAGTGTGTGGATATTTATTTTTTGTCCACATGGTTGTTTTGGTTCGGATTGAGCTGACTTATGTACACATTTCATCTTTTGTGACGTGTTCTTGAAGCTAACATGGTGGTGACCTAAATTGGTGATACAGATATATAAGATATTTTAATTTGATCATTTTGGATATTGATGGTCATGCGAATTGTGTATGAGTGATTATGTGCATTTTCACATGCGCATGGTGAAGATTTGAGCTCTAGTATGATGCAAAATATCCAAACAGAGCAGTGTTGTAGAGCAGAGTAAGAATATGTGTTTTGTACTTGATCAGAACTATACTCAGGCATTTGTTGATGCTATTTAATAGTTCAAACCTCATTGTGATCTTCAATAATCATTTTGTAAGGTGGTGAGCCTTTCGAGGTTCCAGTTCTTTACTTGTAATTTGAGTAGTGAACTCTAGGCAATGTGCCTGAATGCATGTTCATTCCCCTTATGTAATATTTTTATACTTTCAACAGAGTATATTAATATTGTGGGTTTGAATCCCACTTTGTTTTTTCCCTTAACCAGGTTTCCACATAAAAATCTTGGTGTTATGGTGTTGTTGATCTTTGCTTTATGTTTCCACACTTTACTTTTCTGCATAAGTATTAAGTGGTTAAAGGATCAGGTTAATCAAGGTAAAAATTGCAGAACACTGATTCACTCACCCTCTCAGTGTTCCTTGATTCCAATAACAATAGTAAAGGATTTTGTACAATATTGCATAAGATAAGATGTTGTTTTAGAAGATTTCAAAAAGGATATATCATAAGTTCTTTAAAAAGTTTTGGATGAGCTTAGTCAAAATGCAATAAAAGAGGATCAAGAAAATAAGAAGTATGCTTTGGAAACTATTGGGAATACTCTTTCTAAGTAAAATAAATCATCCCTTGACCAAGTTTGCAAAACTAAGCTCTGGACCGACAAGAGATCGGATATCCTTATGGAAGATATACAAGTTCTAAAAAAACTAAAATTAGAAATAGTAGAATTTCTTAGGACTATGGCAAGTAAACTTGGAATGTTTTCAATTGATGATATCGGTCCATGTATAGATGCACCTGAGATTATGTCTATTGAAGTTGTCATAGACAATGTTACCTCAGATAATGTTGCTTCAAATAATGTTATGGATGACGATCCTTCGATACATGTACCTAAAGTTGTTGATATCCCTCCAGACAACTTTGAAGTGGTGAAGTATCATATGGAAGAAAATAAAGAAGAGTAAAATATATCATCTAAGAAATGTGTCATAGTATAAGACACTAAGGTAAAAGAAGATGAAGGTACCAGCTTCGGTACCCTTGATGATTCTTTGAAGAGTTTACTCATTGCACCCCTTACCTTCCAACTAATTAATTCTTCTCAGTTAATTGTTGATTTTACCAAAGTTGATCCAATTCAAAAGTTTTAGATTGGAGAAGCCATTCAGGATTTAGCTAAGAAAGATATCTTTAAAGATCTGTAGGAAAAGAATAAGTTTATTGAAGAGGCAATAGTTGCACTACATAGTGTTATCCCGAATAGTTTAGTTGATTCATCTTCCTCTATCCTGGATAAATGTAATTTAACTTTCTTAAATTCTTAAAAGAACTATTCATCCTTCGTGGAAACAAAAGTTGCAAGAGAAAAGGAAGCTAAAAAGGAGAAGCTCTTACAATACTGAAAAGGTAAGTGTGAAAATGCACACAGTGATTTATCTCAACTTATAGCTCAAGCACAAGCATGTCTTTCTGGTGGAAATACATTGTATCTGTATAATATATAGTGGCCAAAGGCCACCAAGATCATCAAGGAAGAGATTCACTCCATCGAGTCAAAAATCAAACAATATTATTATATCTTTAAGCTATCTCAGGATTTCTCTAGCTCAGGAAGATCGACTACTAAGGGACTACACAAAAATTAATTTGAACTTCAGTAGCAGAGGGATAACATTATCCTTCCTCTAGGTTAGTTAAGGGATATGTGTAGTAACTACATCTCATTGAAGAACCATGCCTTATCCAAGGCACAAAAATTCACTTTCTCTGAGCCAAGATCAAACGAAGAAATAGAGTACACTTTGGTATCCCTCCAAGTGCAGACATAACTTCTAATAGATTCTATTTAGCATTGAGATAACAATACAGGTAGTTGGACTACACATATTTAAAAAATCAAACAATCATCTAGTTAGTTCAATTTTCTTTTAGGGGGATTTTGTATATAGCATTTTTTGTTTGTACCCTTTGCAATTGATGTCAAAGGGGGAGTGAGGAGTGAGTAGCTATGTAGATATGTATAGACTATTTTGTATATATGCAGATAGTTGTTAGTTTTAATGTTGCCATCAATAAAAAATGTTGCAGATATGATGGTGATGATGTTGAGTGGTTGTCATTGATGTCAACACAAAGGTTTTCATTGATGTTCTTTGTATTGGTGATACAGAATATGTGTTCCCAGAATCTTTAGTGCTTTGGAAGATGTGTTGATAGTGATCCAGATATCCCTGGTTATTGGATATGGTGTTGACCAATGGTATTCATGTGTATCGAGGTTCCATTCTTATTTTTCATGTTTTGGGTGATTATGTTTGGGTCCATATTAGGTCCATAATTTGAGGATGTGTAGTGGATTTTGGTGTAGCGTGTGAGTCATGTTTTGGGTCTGGAATTTCTAATGTTTGTAATGTGTTGATCTGACTATTGATGTGTGTTGTGGTATGGTCTACTTCTCATTCCTTCCCACTATCAGAATGATTAGTGTTGACCTATTCTAGAACTCTACCGTGGCTGACTTGGAAGATTATGCTTCTCAAAAGACAATATATATATATATGTATATATGAGGATGATCTGATTATGTTTCATATGGAAAAGTGTGACATTATTTTGAAGATATGCGATATTTTTAAGAAAATATCTGACTATTAGTGATATGTAAGAGTGTGTTGGTGTTGAGGCACTAGAAGCAATACAATTTGCAAATTGTGTTTGATTAGTGGATTATTTCTTTCTTTCTTTCTCTCTTCAGCAATGAGCCTTTTTCTGGGCAATGAGTCCACCTACAGTGATCATTTTGGCAATGAGACACCCTTTGTAAAACTCACCTTAATAGGTGTCACCTTAAGTGGTGTTTTATATTGAGAACTAACATTCTTCGTGGTTTTTCCCTTCTTGGGTTTTCCACGTCATATCTGGTGTTCATTGTGTGATCTGTTGTATGTTTATGCTTTTCATGCTATATCTATGTTAATTAAATATGTTGGTTTGGATATGGATGTGAAAAGAATAAAAGAGATTGTTTTATGTTATCAACTGATTCACCCCCCCTCTTAGTTGCCTAGATATTCAACAACAAAAGAGGAGATTGTTAGAATGTTGTCATTGATAGTTTTGTGATCTGGCAACATGAGTCCAGTTTAATCCGATATGAATCTGACAAGCTCCGACATACATTTGAGTCCAACATATATCTTTTTAGGTCTGCATTTCTCCATGTTAGGTCCTAGAGACAACTGAGAGAGGGGGTGAATCAGCTGTCAAATAAATTTAAACCAAAAATAACTTAATAAACTTTCTGCTTAATACAGGTGAAACAGTCTTTTATACCGGTGGACAGTTTTATCAGATAATTTGTAATATCGGTAAATGTTAATGCATGAAACAAAAAGATAGTCATCCACAACACATAACACCAATATTTGTATGTGGAAAACCTGTAAGGGGAAAAACCAGGGTGGGAAACCTTACCCACAATTAGATCATACTACTACAGATAGTAAGTGTATACAAATGGGGTCTTCACATGTAGAAAGGCCAATTGCCTAGAGCTCACTGCTCAAACACAAAATAGGAGTCACACTGACTACAATTGGATGGTTAAATACAATAAGGATGTATTTCTCAAAATAGCATCTTCATATGCTGGATTCAGTACCGGTGTAATTTTGATATGCTTTCAAAAAACCTTCCTTCACCTTCAAATAATGTCTATGTGTATAGCTCTGCTTATTCTCGCATATACCTTCACACAAATCTTCTTCGCATTCCCTTTTCAATCTTACAAATAAGATCTTATATTTATATCTTAACCTAAGACCAAATTTAAGTAGGTCGGCTCTACAAGATATTACAATAAAGTCATTTTACAAATAAATTAATGCCCGATGCAATAACTGATTCAAAATGTCAACTTAATGCATTTACAACAACAATAAGTCATCTCCATAGCGTGACATGCTAATCTGGAAAAGATAAACCTGTCGGTGTATAACCTGGACCTATTTGTCGGTAACAATAAATATGCAAATATGAATATACCAATAAAAAAAATCCAAGACAAGGTGTCCACACGATGTCTTCGACATAACCAAGTGTTTTCCATGCCCTTCCAAGTGCCAGTGATCATTATGTCCTGCAAGTGTACCAGATACTGGTGACTGTGCATAAGTCACTTGCTTGCCGGTGAATGTTGTTGATTCTCCAAAGTGTCAGAGTTGATAAGTGTTTAGTAGGTGTTGACATCAATGACAAAACCATACCAAAATACCAACAATCTCCCCCTTTGGCATTGATGGCAACACAAGATGGAAAAACCATCAAAGTGCCAAAACAGAAATGTCAAATACCGAAAGCCAACAATCTCCCAAAGTAATCAATCCCTCCCCATGAGAGTAACATGTGTTTCCTTGTGTTTTTCCATACCAATCTCTCCCCCTTTGAAATCAAATGCCAAAGTTATTACCAAGCCAAGTTCATATACAGAATACCATTCAATTTGTAATACCAACTACTCCCCCTGAGAAGTAGCTTCCTCATCAAAGGTAAAGTAAAAGATTTCTCTATTAATTCTATTGGTTGATGACAAACATCAACTTCCTAAGTCTCTACTGGTGGGGGTATGACCCCAAGCTGGTCTCTAAGATATTCAAAAGTCTCCTTAGGCAGAGGTTTAGTGAAGATATCTGCAATCTTCTCTTTAGTATTCACATAAACTAGTTTTATTTCCTTTGCTTCAACATTTTACCTTAGAAAATTTAGTTTGATGGAAACATGTTTGGTTTTAGAATGTACTACTGGATTCTTAGATATATCAATTTCTGTAGTGTTATCACAATAGATAGTTATAGGTTCCTTGCATTTTACCTTTATGTCTTTCAACATTTGTTTAAGCCATAGTACTTGTGTACAATTAGTTGCTGCTGCAACATATTTTGATTCTGCTATTGATAAAGATGTACAACTTTGTTTCTTACTCAACCAAGAAACTAGTCTGCTTCCAAGAAAGAATGCTCCGCCAGTGGTGCTTTTTCTATCATACACATCTCCTGCCCAATTTGCATCTGTCTATGCACATAATTCAAAGTTTTCATCTCTAGGATACCATAATCCAAGATTTATAGTGCCTTGTAAGTACCGAAAAATCAGTTTTACTGCTGATTCATGATTTTCTCTGGGATTACTCCAAAATCTTGAAACAATACATACTGCATTCATGATATCAAGTTTTGTTTGTGTCAAATACAGTAAACCTCCTATCATAGATTTGTACCTAGTTGGATTAATAGGTGTAGATTCATCCCTTAGTGATAGTTTGTCATTTGTAGTCATAGGTGTGCTTACCGGTTTAAAGTTCTCCATCCCAAATTTATTTAATAACTCCTTTAAGTACTTGGATTGACTCAAGAATATACCTTTATCAGTCTGTGAAATCTGCAATCCTAAAAAGAATTTTATTTCTCCACTCATAGACATTTCAAATTCTTGCTGCATTTCAATAGAAAATTCTTTACATAATCCATCTTCTCCTCCAAAGATTATATCATCAAAAAAAACTTCTATAAACAAGATGTCATCATTAGTCACTTTATAATATAAGTTGTTGTCAGCATTACCTTTAGAAAAAACAATCTTCAAAAGATACTTATCCAATCTTGCATACCAAGCTCTTGAAGCTTGCTTCAATCCATACAAAGCTTTCCTTAACCTGCAAACCATATCTTTGTTATCTGTCAAAGAAAATCCATCAGATTGTTCAATGTAAACTTCTTCTTCAAGATATTCATTAAAAAATGCACATTTAATATCCATTTGATATACTTTGTAGTTCTTGTGTGCTGCAAAAGCCAAACATAATCTGACTGCCTCAATTTTGGCTATCAGTGCAAAGGTCTCATTGTAATCAATTCCTTCTTTCTGAGAATATCCCTTACACACTAGTCTTTCTTTATTTCTGATAACCTTACCATCTTCATTGAGTTTGTTTCTAAATACCCATTTGGTTCCAATTACATTTTTTTCTTTAGGCCGAGGAACTAATGTCCAAGTGTTATTCTTCTCAATTTGTTTGAATTCTTCTTCCATAGCTTTAATCCAATATTTATCTTCACATGCCTCATTAACTGATGATGGTTCAATTTGAGAAATAAGACACACCTCTTCATTTTCCAATCTTCCTCTTGTCATAACTCCTTTATACTTGTTTCCAATTATCTGATCTTTAGAATGATTTAGTCTTACATACCATGGTGTCTTTGTTTGTTGTTGTTCCTCAATCACTGTGGAATTTTCAAATGATACCGGTGTAACTAGATCTTCATTATGTACTAGTGGATTCAATGTAGGTTCATTTGTTATAATTTCTATTGCCAGTTCAAAATCTATATACCTTGAAGTTCCTTTGAATTGTTCATCAATCTTCACATTTGTACTTTCAACAATTTTCTGCAATCTTTTGTTAAAACATCTATATGCTTTACTCTTAGATGAATAACCAAGAAATATTCCTTCATCACTTCTAGGATCAAATTTCCCAATGTACGCATCTCTTCTAATATAGAATTTACTTCCAAAAATTCTAAAATATTTAAGAGTACGAGTAATACCAAACCATAGTTCATGAGGGGTCTTACCGTTTTCACCTTTGATGTGAACTTTGTTGAATGTATAGACTGTTGTACTTATTCCCTCTCTCCAATATACATGTGGTAGGTTTGCTTATGGTAACATACTTCTTGCTGCATCCAAGATAGTTATGTTTTTCCTTTCAACAACTCCATTCTGCTGTGGTGTCTGAGGTGCTGATAGCTCTCTTCTGATTCCATTTACTTCACAAAATGCATTAAATTCCTTAGATGTTAATTCTCCTCCTTTATCTAATCTTAGACATTTGATTTTCTTACCGGTTTCATTTTCTACCATTGCTTTGAACAGTTTGAACTTTCCAAGTGCTTCTGATTTTTCTTAGAGAAAAGTAACCCAACACATTCTATAATAGTCATCAATGATTAGCATGAAATATCTATCACCTTGTAAGATTTTAGTTCTAGCCGAACCACATAAATCAGTATGAATTAAATCAAGAGCATTATTTGATTTTTCTGGAATACTTTTGAAACTAGTTGTAACTTGTTTTCCAAATTGACATTCCTTACATATTGTATTGTGAGGTTTGACAATTTTAGGTAAATCTCTAACTACCTTAGTGGTACTGATTTTCACAATGCAATCAAAGTTTACATGACAGAGTCTCTTATGCCATAGCCAACTTTCATCAATATGTGCAATCAAGCATTTCTTTTCATTGTTATTCAAATGAAAGATATTACCTCTACTCTAATTACCGGTTGCAATTTCCAAACCAGTTCTATTCATGATTTTGCATTTTCCATTTTTGAATTGTAACTGAAATCCTTTCTCAACTAATTGACCAACACTCAAAAGATTATGCTTTAAACCTTCAACACAGTAAACATTGTCAGTGTTATGCTTACCATCAAGAGATATTGTACCCTTACCTTTGATCAAACAAGCTTTTTCATCTCCAAATCTCACTAAGACTCCATTGTATTCTTGAAAGTTCAAGAATTTACCTTTATCTCTTGTCATATGATGTGAGCATCCTAAATCAATGATCCACTCATCCTTTACTTCAATTTTCGCTACCAAGGCCTACTCTACTTGTTGGACTATAGGTGTCGGTTGATTTTCTATTATAGCAACAAAAACCCATCCATTGTCTATCGGATCCTCATCAGAATCATCAGTCACTCCTTCATTAGCAAGATAACAAGATTTGTCTTTATTCTTCTTAAATCTATATCTCTGATATTCAGCGTTAGGCTTGTGTGTTCTTCTAACTCCTTCTCTTAGTCTAGCATGTCTATCAAGGCATCTTGAGGCCATATGACCAGTCTTATTATAGTTAAAACATTTAAAGGGTGCTTTACCTTCATACTTACTTCAAGTTCTTCAAGTTCTTCATTTTATTTCCTGCTTTCTTCAAGTTCTCTTGCATAAAAGGATTTCCAATCAGATTTGTCAAATGATGATGCAGATGATGTTGATGCTTTGAAGGCTAAATATTTCTTTATAGTAGCAATAGGACCAAATTCCTCAATTTCAAAACCTAAAAGTTTTCCAATCAATGTATCTATAGTTATTGATGTATTAGGCATTGTTCTTAATTCATTTATAGCAGTAACCTTCATTTTATATGCCGGTGGAAATCCTCTTAAAAATTTTGAGATAATTTCATCCTCACTTTTAGTTCCTCCACAACATTTAATACCCAAAACAATTTCATTTACTCTTTCCATAAAAGCAGAAATCCTTTCATCTTCTATTTTCAGATTTTCATACCTGACCTAGAAGCTTTCAAGCTTTGCAATTTTGACTATGGAATCTCCTTCATTTAGTGTTTGCAATCATTTTCCTCACTTTAGTCAAGTTAGGTGGATTAGGCTAACTTTGAGTAGGAGCAGTATAGCCATTCTTTGTAACATCCCAAATATCTTTTCCAATGCAATTTAGATGAGTCTCTATTCTGATCTTCCATATGCCATAGTTGGTTCCATCAAGTTTAGGATTGTCCTTCCTAAAATAGTTAGTAGACATTGGATCTCCTCAAGTTGTTAAACATTTGCAAAAGAGGACTTTTCTCTGATACCAATTGTTAGGTCCCAGAGACAACTAAGAGGGGGGGGGTGAATCAGTTATCAAATAAATTCAAACCAAAAACAACTTAATCAACTTTCTGTTTAATACCGGTGAAACAAGCTTTTATACCAGTGGAGAGTTCTATCAGATACTTTGCAATACCGGTAAATGTTAATGCATGAAACAAAAAGACAAAGTCATCCACAACACATAACACCAATATTTGTACGTGGAAACCTTGTAAGGGGAAAAACCACAGTGGGAAACCTTACGCACAATCGGATGATACTACTGCAGATAGTAAGTGTATACAAATGGGGTCTGCACATGCAGAAAGGCCAAGCGCCTAGAGCTCACTGCTCAAACACAAAATAGGAGTCACACTAACTACAATTGGATGGTTAAATCCAATAAGGATGTACTGCTCAAAATAGCATCTTCATATGCTAGATTCAGTACCGGTGTAGTTATGATATGCTTTTACAAAACCTTCCTTCACCTTAAAATGATGTCTGTTGTTACTATTTACTAAGTTGTCATTAGTTTTATGTTCAAAGTCATCCTATATACCCTAGTCGGTTGATACTATAGAAAGATTCAGTCGGTAAGCACTAAGGGTGTCAATTACAGAAGAAATGCTAGTCACCGAGATGATATATACCGAGCTGTCTACCGAGTAACTTTCCTATGTCCACTAAGTAGCAAAGAAGGTACACCGAGTTAATCTGAACTGAGTGGAAACGTGTTACTAGATTCAATGAACCTGGACACATATGTGGAAACATGTTACCAGATTCAATGAACCTAGACACATATGTGGAAACGTGTTACAAGATTCAAGAACAGGGAACCGTTATTTCATAGGGAATTGCACTTGAAGATTTTGTATGATTTTGAGGAAGTTTATCCAATGAAATAATTTCTATGTTTATTAATTCAATAAAACATGTTTGTATAATCGATGCATGAAAAAGATCACTGCCTTAAGAGATCTATATAAAGAGTGATTTGAGTATCTAAAAAGAAGAGAAAATGATGGTGAGTTGAAGATAAAATCTTATGATAAGATAAGCTGTGATGATTGAACAGAGGTATTTAGAGGTCACCGAGAAGATTTTCAGAAAACAATTTAAGGGATAGAGAATACAGAAGAGGTCACCGAGTTGATCTATCAATTACCGAGGTATGCTATGAGCATGGTAATTTCATATTGAGCACATAGAGTGTGCGATAACATTTCGGATGTAAAGTTGCAGATATTTTGTAAAAGATTTTGATTGAATTATTTTGAGTTGTGTTAGAAACCTTTAACAGTGTAAAAGACTCTAACAAGGTCTATAAATTGTAAAGCCTGTAACTAGGTACAACATTTTGTGAAAGTGTTTGTAAATCCTTTAGCAAGGTAGATCTAAAGATCTTGATACTCCTAACAGGGTAAGCTATCTGAAATAGTTAAACATGTACCTCTAACCGAGCAGCCTTTATTATTGCAGTAGTGAAGTTGTAGGTGCCATCCCCACCGTAGTTTTTCTCTCTAACCAAGAGTTTTTGCATAACTAAAATCTTTGTGTTATGGAGTGAAATTTGTATGGATGTAATTTCTATAATTATGTTTTGGCTTTATATATTATGAGATCAACTATATACAGTTTATGTTTATCAGTAAGATTGTTTTTAAAGAAAAGTTTTGAAGTACTGATTCACCTCTCCCCTATCAGTACATTAGCTTTCATTGTTGGACCTAACAATTGGTATCAGAGCAATACTCTTGGAAAATGGTTTTATAGCCTAAAGAGAAAGATCTCATCAATGGAAGGCTATAAACAATCACGCAGGATTGTGAATCTCCAAGAAGAATAGGATCATGTTAATCAAGTGATTGCATAAATGCAAAGACAAATGCAAAAATCGCTGAAAGTAAGAAGAAGATTGTCTGATGATTACAAGACTCACAAGAGTTGGTGGAACAAATTGAGACATCATCTGACAACAACATATTAGAAGAGTCTGAAGAAATGATTATAGAATTGAAAGAAAAGAACAAAGCACTGAATGATCAACTTAAAGCAATGAGAAGGGAACATGAGTATTTCAGCACACAGATGACTGAAAATCTTGATGCATTGAGAATAGCTGAAGATAACATAAAAGGTATAGAAAGAGAAAAATAATAGCTGTAAGCATTGGTATCTAAAAAGGA
This sequence comes from Cryptomeria japonica, assembly GCF_030272615.1. Taxonomy (NCBI): domain Eukaryota; kingdom Viridiplantae; phylum Streptophyta; class Pinopsida; order Cupressales; family Cupressaceae; genus Cryptomeria; species Cryptomeria japonica. Next base: position 824,867,279 of record NC_081414.1, on the reverse strand, counting down.
TGATGAAATCACAAGGATGACTGGAATTCAGCATAATCTATCTGATCAATTGCGTCATGCACATCATGAAGTAACTCTGAAAGAAAATGAGAACCAAGCATTGAAACTTGAATTATCAAGATTGACTGATGAACTTGAAGTAGAAAAGAAGTCAAAAGAAACACTGAAGAAAAGTTATGAAGCATCAAGATAGTTGGATGAGCAACTAAACACAAGACCACCCAACAAATCTACCGAACTTGGTTACAAAAGAAACAACTCTACCGACAAAGGAATCAACACCACCGAGAAAGGAGAATCATTACGGAAGGTTGGAAACAAAGATAAGGTGAAATATAACAAGCCTATTTGTAAGTACTGTGGAAAAAAAGGACATACTGCCAACATGTGCTAAATCAGAAAAGGTAAGCTACTGGATGTCACTAGGTCTGATAGTTATTGTTACAATTGCAATAAGTATGGTCACACATCTAAACAATGTAGGACAAAGTTTGTCAGCAATGATCAGAAGGCAAAATTCAAGGGATTTTACAAAAACTGCAATAGATATGGACACAATACCGAGAAGTGATGGTTTAAGAAGAAAATGTGGTCTCCACATTGAGAAAATGATAGAAGCTACCAAAATCACACAGATCTCAATCGACAATATACTGCAGTACCATGGGATTACAATACAAGAAGATGGTGTGAATGTTGTGGAAGGTATGGACATATAAGTGCAAACTGTATGATAAGGTTTGGAATGAACAATCGGAGATCATGGAGAAATCCTGGAATGGCATGCTTTCATTGTCATAAAGTTGGACACTTGGCTAAACATTGTAGAGATCAACCCATAGGAGATACTAAAGAGATAAGAATAAAATTACAGAAAATCTGGAAAAAGATTGAAAATGGATCAAATAATGAAGTAAACACCTTACCTACCGAGTTAGGTGCATCTACTTCCAATTAATCAATAAAGGTATGAAGGGATTGCGTCCTCACAAGGTTAGATCTTAACAGTTCCTATTTTTAATCATGGAAATAACTCCAAAATCTGCATAGCTAAGATGTATCAACATTTCTGAAATTGTATCTAATCCTACGATTTACTAGTGAAGTTGGTAATTACAGTAAACCTGTCTAGTCAGTAAAAGCATATAAGGAATTTAGTCGGTAAAGAGTAATCAAATGCATTTAATGCTTATCTTACCTAATTGCACGAAGCCCAATAAGGTAAAGGGTGTATTTAAAGTTCTCTGTGCAGTCATTTTACACTTACCATTTTTCAAAGAGTAGAGCTAAGCGAATCAAAGGCGATCCAACATTTCAGCGAATTCAAGGTATTTTCACACAATCTTAAAACACATTTTCAAGCAAGTTAACCGATCAATATCAATTGTGAATATTTGCATTCTATTTACTAAGTTGAAAGCATTTTCTGGTTAGTTGAAACCCTAAGCTATATAATTAGTAGAAATCCAAAGTTTCAAATGGCTCCCAAGTTACAGAAACTAGTTGTAGTTGAGACTATTGAGAAGCCCTCACTGAAGTATACCTTACCTCCCAAAGTGGCATCTGAACCCGATGAGAAAACTGCATTTTCTCTTATTCCAAATAGGGTTCTATTGGTTGAAGATGTCAGATTTTATACTAAGTGTCGTGTAGAAGACCTAGGTCATACCCAAATTAAGGACATGTATGATGAAATTTGCACCGATGGAATCCTGGATAGTAAGTATTAGCATATCAAGGTTAAGGGATTGACCGAAGCCCTAACCTATCCCTGAGTTTTCAAACCCCAATGGGTCAAGTTTGTTTTGAGCAGAGTGCATGATGACTTTATGTGGTTAGAAGACCAACCATTCAAGATCACCAAGGAGATTATTCACATAGTCACCGGATACCCTATATACGACCATGCCCGAGCACAGAAGATGATTTCACAGAAGGAACTGATAACCTTAACCGGAGTTGAGTCTAATTGCAGAGGTCTTAAGTTGAATAATGTAATAGATGCAGAACTAAAGTTTGCATTTAGAGTCATCAGTTATTGTTTCTTTCAGTCAGCAAGAGAGAACAGTGTACCATGTGTAGCTGTGGATTTGGCCTATAAAATTGTGAAAAAGGGTATGAAAATTGATCTATGTGAAGTATTGTTGAAGAATCTTTTTGAGAATCTCAACACAATAAGGAAACCTAAGAAGAATAACTCTACTAACACACTAAAGTTTAGGTCACTCTTAGTGTGCATGTTCTTCTATTTTCAAAAGTTCTTTCCCTCAGTTGGTAACATTGTTTGGGAACTACACCGACCGATCACCCATCAGATAAGTGACTTTATCAATTAGCTAGGTGATAACTTTAATGAGATAATGGATGACTACTTTAATAAGTTTCAGGAAAAGATGCATAACAGGTATAGGATCCCACCTCAGCTAGTGGAGAAATATAAGGATGCTATATGTTTTGAAGTGGACACTGACTATTGTTATGTCAATGCAGTAGAACCCAGAACTTAATCCTTACCGCCTATAGGTTATGAGATTGATTTTGAGATCACTCAATAGTAGATAGATGCCTTTCTGACACTTCCAAGGCACTCAATCGAGATCAGATATGGTGCCTATGAAGAGGTAAAAGAGAAGGTAAAAATGAGCATAGTTGTACCAAAGGCTACCAAAAAAGCCACTAAAATGATAAAAGACTTAACTGATTTGCAGTGTCACCCCGTAAGAGGCAGAAAAATGTTGAATTGCCTAAAGTTACAAAGACTTATAGAAAGTCAACTAGGAGACTCATTTTGAATAAGGAGTCAAGTGACACAGAATCTAAAGACAAAAATAAATTTCAAATTGTCAATAGTACAAAGGAAGATGTACACAGTATTGACAACTTATGTGCCAAATTGAAACAATATGGAGGATTCGGGTCATTCAGGTATGTTAAATATGACTCCCAGATAGAAGAAGAAAAGAGACAAATAGAAGAGTCAGTTGTATGTACACTTCTCAAATTCTGAGTAGTTCCATTGGAAGTAAGTAACTTTCTTCCAAATGCATTATACTCTCACATTGACAACAAATGGAAATATGCTATGGACTCGGAGAAGCAGATAAGAGAAAGAGTTTTAGTACATCTCTTTCCAGACATGTCGGTAGATGATATTCAAAATCATTTGAAAAACTACCAGACAAATTTTCAAGTGAAGCATAGAGCCTTGAAAATGATGAATGGACTTTATCTTGAAGTTGAAAAGGAAACCAAAGAAAAATGGCAAGAAATCTTCAGAATTCAGACTGAAGAAACTCAAGGTGAAGTAGAAATAGTTGACATTACCGAGCAAGATCCTGCTTCAACTATTCAACAAGATGAGGATGTCATGGACACTGAGGCACAGGAAGAAGAAATGATAGAAGGAAATGCCTATGCCAAACTGGTAACCAGTGAATCAGTCTTGGAACAGGTTAAGTCCTATCCTCCGGTAACTCAACAAGTGACAACCGAGATACCTCAGGACACAGAACAAGGCAAAGAGGATCATAAGCCTACACAAGGTGAATCTACCCCTCAGGCCACAGGAGACAAAACTTCTCAAGCTCCTACAAGCACTAAAACTGCTGCCACTGAGAACCCAAGCAAGGAATCACTGAAGGCTCCAACAGAGGCTATAGAAACTGACAAAAGTGTTGCTCCCACCGAACAACATACTAAGGAAGATCAAGCCTCCAAATCCATTGTACTCATTCAACTGGTGAAGGCATCATCATCAAAGGAGAAGAAAGCAAAGAAGCACGGTTTCAAGATAGATCTGTCAAAGCCTATTGTGCTGCCGAATGTTGACATTTCCAAACTAAAAGGGCAAGCACTTATTAAATTTGGTGAGCTGTGCAAAGCCAAAGCAAAACAAGAAAAATAGATAGCCATTCAAAAGAAGAACCGAGTACTTTAGAAGGTTAAAGCATTATTGACAGACATGCTACCTGAAGCTACCGTAAGTAAAGATGCAGCCATCCATATGCAATTGGATGAACTACTCACTCAATTGGAAACATCGGGAGTAGAGGCATCCAAATACCTTAGCAAATTAAAAGACAAAGAGCTAACTACCAAAATGATTGAAGAAGTGCAAAAAGCCATTGCTATAGGTAAAATCAAGCTTGTTGGATTCATTGTTGAGTTGTCCCCTCAACTCAAGCACATTATTTATTTATTCCAGAAATTATGTACATTTTCATTCTTTATTAAAGATATCAAGTAGAAGACCAAAGCCATTGAGAAAGAGATTACCGATCTCTCAAATACATTGACTACCAAGCCAAATTCTACTAAAATTTTTTATACCAAGTTACAAAATTTTATGGCTCAATAGTTAGAACTTAGGAATGAAGAGCACAAAATAAGGATGGATATTATGACTCTTCAGACATTGTTTATTCCCCATCTGTTATCAGTACAAGAGAAGATCAATCGAGCTACCCAACTATCCACACAAGCAGAGGGAAGCACTCTAGATGGTTCAATTTTATTGTTAGCTGATATTAATGCTCAAAATTGTTTAATGGAAAGTGTCAAGGGTGCACTTACCAATGCTCTCAACGATGCTCGTACTAAGTATAAATCTATTTTTAATCAATTACCCCCACCGAATGGTGACTAGTTTGTATGTTTGTCAAAAAGGGGGAGTGTATCGAGTATATACAGAGTATGCGAGTGTAGAGATGAAGTTGTCAGGGGGAGCATGGAACATCAGGGGCATGCAAATCAAGTTTTGTACAACATATTGATAAGGGGAGTATGTATTCAAAATATGTATTTGAACAAATGTATATACTGTCATTTCAGTCACATTTTGTAAGTATATAGATTTTATGTTATGACTTTGAAAGGAGTTTTGTGAAACATACCAAACTAATGTCAAAAGGGGAGATTGTTACTATTTACTAAGCTGTCATTAGTTTTATGTTCAAATTCATCCTATATACTGTTGGTATTTTGGTATGGTTTTGTCATTGATGTCAACACCTACTGAATACAAGCACTTTGAAGATCCAGCAACATTCACCAACAAGCAAGTAACTGTGCAACAGTTATTGGTATATGGTTCACCGGCAGGATATATTGTTCACCGGTACATGGAATGATATGGAAGACACTTGGTAATGTCGAAGACATTGTGTGGATACTTTGTTTTGAAGAATTAATCATTGGTATATTCATATTTGCATATTTGCTTTTATCGGCAAATAGGTCCAGGTTATCTAGGGTTACACCGGCAAATTTATCTTTTCCAGATCAGCATGGCACTCTATGGAAATGATTTATTATTGTTGTAAATGCATTAAGACGACATGTTCAATTGGTTATTACATCAGATATTATATTGTTTGTAAAATGTTTTATTGTAATATCTTGTAGAGTTGACCTACTAAAATTGGTCTTAGGGTATGGTATAAATGTAAGATCTTATTTGTAAGATCAAGTGTGGAATGCAAAAAAGAATGGAGTGAAGGTATATGCGAGATCAAGCAGAGATATACATGAAGACATCATTTGAAGGTGAAGTTAGGCTTTTGTAGAAGCATATCAGCATTACACTGATACTAAATCCAGCATATGAAGATGCTATTTTGTGCAGTACATTCTTATTGGATTCAACCATCCAACTGTAGTCAGTGTGACTCCCATTTTGTGATTGAGTAGTGAGCTCTAGGTTGTTGGCCTTTCTGCATGTGCAGACCCCATTTATGTACACTTACTATCTGTAGTAGTATCATCTGATTGTGGGTAAGGTTTCCCACTGTGGTTTTTCCCCTTACAGGGTTTCCACGTACAAATATTGGTGTTATGTGTTGTGGATTACTTTATGTTTATGTTTCATGCATTAATCCTTACCGGTATAGCAATTTATTGTTAAAACTATCTACCGGCATACTTAACCAGTTTACCAGTATTAAGCATTAATTTGGTTAATAAGTTTTGGTTTGAATTTATTAGACAACTGATTCACCCCCCCACTCTCAGTTGTCTCTAGGACCTAACAATTGGTATCAGAGCCTAGTCCTCTTTTGCAGAAGTTTAACAACTTGAGGAGATCCAATGTCTACTAATTATTTCAGGAAGGATAGTCCTAAACTTGATGGAACCAACTCTGGGATATGGAAGATCAAAATGGAGACACATCGGGGAAGTTACTAAGAATGGTTATACTATTGTTGTAGCTAGTCAGGGTGCTCCAACTACCTTAGCTAAAGATGAAGAGAATGATTGCAAAGTAAGAGAATCACTTTTGAGCGCATTATCAGATCAACAAATCATGGGATTATCAGATAGGTCTACTGCTAAAGCTATTTGGGATCACTTGGAAACACTGAATGAAGGAGATTCCATAGTCAAAATTGCAAAACTTGAAAGCTTCTGGGTCAGGTATGAACACTTGAAAATGGAAGAAGATGAAAGGATTTCTTCTTTTACGGAAAGAGTAAATGAAATTGTTCTGGGTATTAAATGTTGTGGAGGAACTCTGAGTGAGGATGAAATTGTTTCAAAAATCTTAATAGGTTTGCCACTGGCATATAAAATGAAGGTTACTGCTATAAATGAGTTAAGAACAATGCATAATACATCAGTAACTAGGGATACATTGATTGGAAAACTTTCAGCCTTTGAAATTGAGGAATTTGGTCTTGTTGCTACTATAAAAACTGATTTGGCCTTTAAAGCATCAACATCATCTGCTCCATCATTTGACAAATTAGACTGGAGAGCCTTTTATGCAAGAGAACTTGAAGAATCCAGAAAGGAGAATGAAGAGCTTGAAGAACTTGAAGCACTATTTGCAAGGAAAATGCCAAAAGGTCCAATTGGAAGTAAGTATGAAGGTAAAGCACCCTTTAAATGTTTTAACTACAATAAGATTGGTCATATGGCTTCAAGATGCCCTGATAGACATGCTAGACTAAGAGAAGAAGCTAGAAGAACATACAAGCCTAATCCTGAATATCAGAGATACAGATTTAAAAAGAACAAAGATAAATCTTCTTACATTGCTGATGAAGGTGTGACTGATGATTCTGATGAGGATCTAGCAGACAATGGATGGGTTTTGGTTGCTATAACAAAAGATCAACCGACACCTACTGCTCAACCGGTAGAACAAGCCCTAGCAGCTAAAGTTGAAGCAAAGGATGAATGGATCATTGACTCAGGATGCTCACATCATATGACTGGAGACAAAGGTAAATTCTTGAACCTTTAAGCACACAATGGAGGTTTAGTAAGATTTGGAGATGACAAAGCTTGTTCAATCAAAGGTAAGGGTTCAATATCTCTTGATGGTAAGCATAGCACTGACAATGTCTACTATGTTGAAGGATTAAAGAATAATCTTTTAAGTGTTGGTCAATTAGTTGAGAAGGGATTTCAGTTACAATTTAAAAATGGAAAATGTAAAATCATGAATAGAACTGGTTTGGAAATTGCAACCGGTAATCAGACTAGAGGCAATATCTTTCATTTGAATAATAGTGAAAAGACATGCTTAATTGCACATATAGATGAAATTTGGTTATGGCATAAGAGATTATGTCATGTAAACTTTGATTGAATGGTAAAAATCAGTACTTCTAAGGCAGTTAGAGATCTACCTAAAATTGTGAAACCTCAGAATACAATATGTAAGGAATGTCAATTTGGAAAACAAGTTAGAGCTAGTTTCAAAAGTATTCCAAAAAAATCCAATAATGCTCTTGACTTAATTCACACTGATTTATGTGGTCCAGCTAGAACTAGAAGCTTACAAGGTGATAGATATTTCATGCTAATTATTGATTATTATTCTAGAATGTGTTGGGTTACTTTTCTCATAGAGAAATCAGAAGAACTTGGAAAGTTCAAACTATTCAAAGAAATGGTTGAAAATGAAACCGGTAAGAAAATCAAATTTTTAAGATTAGATCAAGGAGGAGAATTCACATCTAAGGACTTTAATATATTCTGTGAAGTGAATGGAATCAGAAGACAATTATCAGCACCTCGGACACCACAACAGAATGGAGTTGTTGAAAGGAAAAATAGAACTATCTTGGATGTAGCTAAAAGTATGTTATCAAAAGCAAATCTACCACATGTGTATTGGAGACAGGCAGTTAGCACTACATTCTATACATTCAACAAAGTTCACATCAAAGGTGAAACCAGTAAGACCCCTCATGAACTATGGTTTGGTAACACTCCTACTCTTAAGTATTTCAGAATTTTTGGAAGTAAATGTTATATTAGAAGAGATGAGTATATTGGAAAATTTGATCCTAGAAGTGATGAAGGAATATTTCTTGGTTATTCATCTAAGAGCAAGGCATATAAATGTTTTAATAAAAGATTGTAGAAAAATGTTGAGAGTACAAATGTAAAGATTGATGAACAATTTAGAGGAACTTCAAGATATATAGACTCTGAATCAGCAACATAAATTGTGACAAATGAACCTATACTGAATCCACTGGTACAGAATGAAGATCTAGTTACCCTGGTATCATCAGAAGATTCCACAATAATTGAAGAACAATAGCAAACTAAGACACCCCGGTATGTAAGATTGAATCATTCTGAAGATCAGATTAGTGGAAATAAATTTAAAGGAGTTATGACAAGAGGAAGATTGGCAAATGAAGAGGTATGTCTTATTTCTCAAATTGAACCATCATCTATCAATGAGGCATGTGAAGATAAATTTTGGATTACAGCTATGGAAGAAGAATTAGGACAAATTGAGAAAAACAATACTTGGACATTAGTTCCCTGGCCTAAAGATAAAAATGTAATTCGAACTAAATGGGTAGTTAGAAACAAACTTAATGAAGATGGTAAGGTTGTCAGAAATAAAGCAAGACTAGTGTGTAAGGGATATTCTCAGAAAGGAGTTGATTACAATGAAACCTTTGCACCGGTAGCCAGAATTGAGGCAGTTAGATTATTCTTGGTTTTTGCAGCTCACAAGGACTACAAAGTTTATCAAATGGATATTAAATGTGCATTTTTGAATGGAGATCTTGAAGAAGAAGTATATATTGAACAACCTGATGGATTTTCTTTGACAGATGACAATGATATGGTTTGCAGGTTAAGAAAAGCTCTGTATGGATTGAAACAAGCCCCAAGAGCTTGGTATGCAAGGTTGGATAAGTATCTTTTGAAGATTGGTTTTACTAAAGGAAATGTAGATAGCAATTTATACTACAAAATAACTAATAATGACATCTTGATTATTGAAGTATTTGTTGATGATATAATCTTTGGAGGAGAAGATGAATTATGTAAGAAATTTTCTCTTGAAATGCAGCGAGAATTTGAAATATCTATGATTAGAGAAATAAAATTCTTTTTAGGTTTGCAAATTTCTCGGACTGATAAAGGTATATTTTTGAGTCAATCCAAGTACTTGAAAGAATTACTAAAGAAAATTGGGACGGAGAACTCTAAACCGGTAAGCACACTTATGACTACAAATGACAAATTATCTCAAAGGGATGAATCTACACCTATTAATCCAACTAGATACAAATCTATGATAGGAGGTTTACTGTATTTGACACAAACCAGGCCTGATATTATGAATGTAGTATGTATTATTTCTAGATTTCAAAGTAATCCTAGGGAAAATCATGAATCAGCAGTAAAAAGGATTTTTCGGTACTTACAAGGCACAACAAATCTTGGATTATGGTATCCTAAAGATGAAAATTTTGACCTATGTGCATACACAGATGCAAATTGGGCAGGAGATGTAGATGATAGAAAAAGCACCACTAGAGGAGCATTCTTTCTTGGAAAGAGATTAGTTTCTTGGTTGAGTAAGATATAGAGTTGTACATCTTTATCAACAGTAGAATCAGAATATGTTGCAGCAGCAACTAACTGTACACAGGTATTATGGCTTAAGCAAATGTTGAAAGACATAATGGTAAAATATAAGGAACCCATTACTATATACTATGATAACACTGCGGCAATTGATATATCTAAGAATCTGGTATTACATTCTAAAACAAAACATGTTTCTATCTATAGTCACTCAAAATTGGTCATCACTCTTACATTGCTAACCTAATTCTTAGCATGTCTTCTATGTCACATTTGATTTTCATCATATGTTGGCATTGTGTCATTCCTCTGGTTTCAATTCATTTCAAATCCAACCCTCATCAATCTCGTTCAATCACATTCGGTCCTAAATCATTATAATTGGCATTTCTTTGTTTCATTTTTAAATCATTCGAATTGGTATCATCTTGACAATTAGACTTAATTCCCTCTTTGTTGATAATTAATGAGTCATTAATTATCAACCTCAATATCAAGTAATATTATCAAGTCATTATCAATCAATCTTATTAGTCTCTTATCAAAATCATTATCAATTTTGGGTCTTTTTCGATCCTTTGTCCTATTTTGTTGTCAAATTCAGTCAATTGTCATTAATTTTCATCAATTATTAGCCAATCAATCATCACTATTGGGACTTAATTCATCATTAGGGTTGGTATCTTAATTTATTCAAATCATTTCCCCTAGGTTAATTAATTAAATAATTAATTAATCCCCTTTCTTACTAACATGTCCCTTTCTGAATAAATAAATATATATTTATTTATTCACCATATTTTTGTCCATGTCACAATTAATATTTTTTTTTTAATATTAATTGGCTAATTTGATTTTATGAGTGAAATTAATAATTATTAATTATTAATTTCCACCTCACTCAAATGTCTTCACTTAAGTGATTCACTTTCTAAAAAGTGAATCACTTGTCTCCTCTCTCAAAGGCAAAGTTTCCATTTTTGACCAAGTGTCAAAAATGGAATTGTCCTTCTAACTCATCTTCCACTTGCCATCAAAATGGCAATTTCCCAAGAGACTCCCCTTTGCATGTGATGTCGACCATCAGATTCAATCGATCTCATCCGTCGAATTCTTGTCTCATCTCTCTCCAAATTCTATGAATTGGAGGCCTCTTTCAATCATTTTAAGGACCACGTCTCTAGTATCCTTATGCTATCATTTTTGAATTATAATCTTGCTTGCATATACTTGCATTTTGGAGGTGAGATCCACAATAATTTGAAGGAGAAAGAGAGACAATGGAGGTCAAGGAATGAGCTCAAATATATGGTTTGCATAGTATAATAGTGTTTTTATTTTATTCTTCTTTTGAATGTTTTGCTAGAATTATCATATACTAGGTTATGTTTGTGGTTGCATAGCTTATGATGTATTTGATGTTTTACAATATTTTTAGCTACACTATCAAACTGAATTTTCTAAGGGAAAAAGTTGAAGAAAAGGAGATAAAACTGATTTATGTGAATAATAAAGAACAACTTGCAAATATTTTCACAAAACCTTTACCTAAGGAGACTTTTGAATATCTCAAAGATCATCTTGGAGTCATACGACCACCGGTAGAGACTTAGACAGTTGATGATTGTCATCAACTAGCAGAATTAAAAAGACAAATCTTGTATTCCCGTATTTGATGAGGAAGCTACTTCTCAGGGGGAGTAGTTGGTATTTTGTATGAACTTGACTTTGGCATTTGATGTCAAAGGGGGAGAGATATCTATGGAAAAACACATTATCCTTTTGGGGAGAGTTTTTGAAAAACACATTTAAGGAGAGATTGGTATTGAAAATAAATCTTTGGATAAACACATGTTGCTCCCAAGCAGAGAAATGGAGATTGTTGGTTTTTGTATTTGGCATTTATGTTTTGGCACTTTGATGGTTTTTCCATCTTGTGTTGCCATCAATGCCAAAGGGGGAGATTGTTGGTATTTTGGTATGGTTTTGTCATTGATTTCAACACCTACTGAATACAAGCACTTTGAAGATCCAGCAACATTCATCGACAAGCAAGTAAACTGTGCAATAGTTATTGGTATATGGTTCACCGGCAGGATATATTGTTCACCGGTACCTGGAATGATATGGAAGACACTTGGTAATGTCAAAGACATCATGTGGATACTTTGTTTTGAAGAATTAATCATTGGTATATTCATATTTTCATATTTGCTTTTACCGGCAAATAGGTCCAGGTTATCTAGGGTTACACCAGCAAGTTTATCTTTTCCAGATCAGCATGGCACTCTATGGAAATGATTTATTATTGTTGTAAATGCATTAAGCTGACATGTTCAATTGGTTATTGCATCAGATATTATATTGTTTGTAAAATGTTTTATTGTAATATCTTGTAGAGCTGACCTACTAAAATTGGTCTTAGGGTATGGTATAAATGTAAGATCTTATTTGTAAGATCAAGTGTGGAATGCAAAAAATAATGGAGTGAAGGTATATGCGAGATCAAGCAGGGATATACACGAAGACATCATTTGAAGGTGAAGTTAGGCTTTTGTAGAAGCATATCAGCATTACACTGGTACTGAATCCAACATATGAAGATGCTATTTTGTGCAGTACATTCTTATTGGATTCAACCATCCAACTGTAGTCAGTGTGACTCCCATTTTGTGATTGAGCAGTGAGCTCTAGGCTATTGGCCTTTCTGCATGTGCAGACCCCATTTATGTACACTTACTATCTGTAGTAGTATCATCTGATTGTGGGTAAGGTTTCCCACCATGGTTTTTCCCCTTACAGGGTTTCCACGTACAAATATTGGTGTTATGTGTTGTGGATGACTTATGTTTATGTTTCATGCATTAATCCTTACCGGTATAGCAATTTACTATTAACATTGTCTAGTGGCATACTTAATTGGTTTACCGGTATTAAGCATTAAGTTGGTTAATAAGTTTTCGTTTGAATTTATTAAACAACTATTTCACTCCCCCCCCTCTTAGTTGTCTCTGGGACCTAACATATACCCTAGTCAGTTAATACTATAGAAAGATTCAGTCGGTAAGCACTAAGGGTGTCGGTTACAAAAGAAAGGCTAGTCACTGAGATGATATATACTGAGTTGTCTATTGAGTAACTTTCATATGTCCACTGAGTAGCAAAGAAGGTGCACCGAGTTAATCTGAACCAAGTGGAAACGTGTTACCAAATTCAATGAACCTGGACACATATGTGGAAACATGTTACCAGATTCAATGAACCTGGACACATATGTGGAAATGTGTTACCAGATTCAATGAACCTGGACACATATGTGGAAACGTGTTACAAGATTCGAGAACAGGGAACCATTATTTCATAGGGAATTGCACTTGAAGATTTTGTATGATTTTGAGGAAGTTTATCCAATGAAATAATTTCTATGTTTATTCATTTGATAAAACATGTTTGTATAATCGATGCATGAACCAGATCACCGCCTTAAGAGATCTATATAAAGAGTGATTTGAGTATCTAAAAAGAAGAGAAAAATATGGTGAGTTGAAGATAAAATATTATGATAAGATAAGATGTGATGATTGAACAAAGGTATTCAGAGGTTAATGAGAAGATTTTCAGAAAACAGTTTAAGGGACAGAGAATACAGAAGAGGTCATCAAGTTGATCTATCAATTACCGAGGTATGCTATGAGTATGGTAATTTCATATTGAGCACATAGAGTGTGCTATAACATTTCAGATGTAAATTTGCAGATATTTTGTAAAAGATTTTGATTGAATTATTTTGAGTTGTGTTAGAAACCTATAACAGGGTAAAAGACTGTAACAAGGTCTATAAATTGTAAAGCCTTTAACCAGGTACAACATTTTGTAAAAGTGTTTGTAAAATCCTTTAGCAAGGTAGATCTTGATACTCCTAACAGGGCAAGCTATCAGAAATAGCTAAACATGTAGCTCTAACTGAGCAACCTTTATTATTGTAGTAGTGAAGTTGTGGGTGCCATCCCCACCATAGTTTTCTCTCTAACCAAGAGTTTCTGTGTAACCAAAATCTTTGTGTTATGGAGTGAAATGTGTATGGATGTAATATCTATAATTATGTTTTGGCTTTATATATTATGAGATCAACTATATACAATTTATGTTTATCAGTAAGATTGTTTTTAAGGAAAAGTTTTGAAGTACTGATTCACCCCTCCCCTCTCAGTACATTAGCTTTCATTGTTGGACCTAACAATCTGCGTGTATAGCTCTGCTTATTCTCGCATATACCTTCACACAAATCTTCTTCACATTCCCTTTTTGATCTTACAAATAAGATCTTATATTTATATCATAACCTAAGACCAAATTTTAGTAGGTTGGCTCTACAAGATATTACAATAATGTCATTTTACAAATAAATTAATGCCCGATGCAATAACTAATTCAACATATCGGCTTAATCCATTTACAACAACAATAAGTCATCTCCATAGCATGCCATGCTAATCTGTAAAAGATAAACCTACCGGTGTATAACCTGGACCTATTTGCCGGTAACAACAAATATGAAAATACAAATATACCAATAAACAAAACTCCAAGACAAGGTGTCCACATGATATCTTAGACATAACCAAGTGTTTTCCATGCCCTTCCAAGTGTCGATGATCATTATGTCTTGCTGGTGTACCAAATACCAGTGACTGTTCATAAGTCACTTGCTTGCCGGTGAATGTTGTTGATTCTCCAAAGTGCCAGAGTTGATAAGTATTTAGTAGGTGTTGATATCAATGACAAAACCATACCAAAATACCAACAATCTCCCCCTTTGGCATTGATGGCAACACAAGATGGAAAAACCATCAAAGTGCCAAAACAAAAATGCCAAATACCAAAAGCCAACAATCTCCCAAAGTAATCGATCTCTCCACCTGAGAGCAACATGTGTTTCCTTGTGTTTTTCCATACCAATCTCTCCCCCTTTGACATCAAATGCCAAAGTTATTACCAAGCCAAGTTCAAATAAAAAATACCAATCAATTTAGTATACTAACTACTCCCCCTGAGATACACAACCAAGTCTCTACTAGTGGGGGTATGACCCCAAGCTAGTCTCTGAGATATTCAAAAGTCTCCTTAGGTAGAGGTTTAGTGAAGATATCTATAATCTGCTCTTTATTATTCACATAAACTAGTTTTATTTCCTTTGCTTCAGCATTTTCCCTTAGAAAATTCAGTTTGATGGAAACATGTTTGGTTTTAGAATGTCGGACCGGATTTTTAGATATATCAATTGCTGCAGTGTTATCACAATAGATAGTTATAGGTTCCTTGCATTTTACCTTTATGTCTTTCAACATTTGTTTAAATCATAGTACTTGTGTACAGTTAGCTGTTGCTGCAACATATTTTGATTCTGTTGTTGATAAAGATGTACAACTTTGTTTCTTACTCAACCAAGAAACTAGTCTGCTTCCAAGAAAGAATGCTCCGTTGGTGGTGCTTTTTCTATCATCCACATGTCCTGCCCAATTTGCATCTATGTATGCACATAATTCAAATTTTTCATCTCTAGGATACCATAATCCAATATTTATAGTGCCTTGTAAGTACCGAAAAATCCTTTTTACTACTGATTCATGATTTTCTCTGGGATTACTCTGAAATCTTGAAACAATACATACTACATTCATGATATCAGGTCTAGTTTGTATCAAATACAGTAAACCTCCTATCATAGATTTGTACCTAGTTGGATTAACAGGTGTAGATTCATCCCTTAGTGATAGTTTGTCATTTGTAGTCATAGGTGTGCTTACCGGTTTAGAGTTCTCTATCCCAAATTTATTTAGTAACTCCTCTAAGTACTTGGATTGACTCAAGAATATACCTTTATCAGTCTATGAAATCTACAATCCTAAAAAGAATTTTATTTCTCCAATCATAGACATTTCAAATTCTTGTTGCATTTCAATAGAAAATTCTTTACATAATCCATCTTCTCCTCCAAAGATTATATCATCAACAAAAACTTCTATAACCAAGATGTCATCATTAGTCACTTTATAATATAAGTTGTTGTCAGTATTACCTTTAGAGAAACCAATCTTCAAAATATATTTATCCAATCTTGCATACCAAGCTCTTGGAGCTTGCTTCAATCCATACAAATATTTCCTTAACCTGCAAACCATATCTTTGTTATCTGTCAAAGAAAATCCATCAGGTTGTTCAATGTAAAATTCTTCTTCAAGATCTTCATTCAAAAATGCACATTTAATATCCATTTGATATACTTTGTAGTTCTTGTGTGCTACAAAAGCCAAAAATAATCTGACTACCTCAATTCTGGCTACCGGTGCAAAGGTCTCATTGTAATCAATTCCTTCTTTCTGAGAATATCCCTTACACACTCATCTTTCTTTATTTTTGATAACCTTACCATCTTCATTAAGTTTGTTTCTGAATACCCATTTGGTTCCAATTACATTTTTTTCTTTAGGCCGGGGAACTAATGTCCAAGTGTTATTCTTCTCAATTTGTTCTAATTCTTCTTCCATAGCTTTAATCCAATATTTATCTTCACATGCCTCATTAACTGATGATGGTTCAGTTTGAGAAATAAGACATACCTCTTCATTTGCCAATCTTCCTCTTGTCATAACTCCTTTATACTTGTTTCCAATTATCTAATCTTCAGAATGATTTAGTCTTACATACAAGGGTGTCTTTGTTTGTTGTTGTTCCTCAGTCACTTTGGAATTTTCAGATGATACCGATGTAACTAGATCTTCATTATGTACCAGTGGATTTAGTGTAGGTTCATTTTTTAGAATTTTTGTTGTCGGTCCAGAATCTATATACCTTGAAGTTCCTCTGAATTGTTCATCAATCTTCACATTTGTACTTTCAACAATTTTCTGCAATCTTTTGTTAAAACATCTATATGCTTTACTCTTAGATGAATAACCAAGAAATATTCCTTCATCACTTCTAGGATCAAATTTCCCAATGTACTCATCTCTTCCAATATAGCATTTACTTCCAAAAATTTTGAAATATTTAAAGTAGGAGTAATACCAAACCATAGTTCATGAGGGGTCTTACCGGTTTCACCTTTGATGTGAACTTTGTTGAATGTATAGAGTGTTGTACTTATTGCCTCTCTCCCATATAAATGTGGTATGTTTGCTTCTAATAACATACTTCTTGCTGCATCCAAGATAGATTTTTTTTTCTTTTCAACAACTCCATTTTGTTGTGGTGTCTGAGGTGCTGATAGTTGTCTTCTGATTCCATTTACTTCATAGAATGTATTAAATTCCTTAGACGTAAATTATCCTCCTTGATCTGATCTTAGACATTTTATTTTCTTACCGGTTTCATTTTCTACCATTGCTTTGAATAATTTGAACTTTCCAAGTGCTTCTAATTTTTCTCAAAGAAAAGTAACCCAACACATTCTAGAATAGTCATCAATGATTAGCATGAAATATCTATCACCTTCTAAGCTTTTAGTTCTAGCTGGACCACATAAATCAGTATGATTTAAATCAAGAGCATTATTGGATTTTTCTGGAATACTTTTGAAACTAGCTCTAACTTGTTTTCCAAATTGACATTCCTTACATACTGTATTGTGAGGTTTGACAATTTTAGGTAAATCTCTAACTGCCTTAGTGGTACTGATTTTCACAATGCAATCAAAATTTACATGACAGAGTCTCTTATGCCATAGCCAAATTTCATCAATATGTGCAATCAAGCATGTGTTTTCACTGTTATTCAAATGAAAGATATTACCTCTAGTCTGATTACCAATTCCAATTACCATTTTTGAATTGTAACTGAAATCCTTTCTCAACTAACTGACCAACACTCAAAAGATTATGCTTTAAACCTTCAACATAGTAAACATTGTCAGTGTTATATTTACCATCCAGAGATATTGTACCCTTACCTTTGATGAAACAAGCTTTGTCATCTCCAAATCTCACTAAGCCTCCATTGTATTCTTGAAAGTTCAAGAATTTACCTTTATCTACTGTCATATGATGTGAGCATCCTGAATCAATGATCCACTCATCCTTTACTTCAATTTTTGCTGCCAGGGCCTGCTCTACTGATTGGACTATAGGTGTCAGTTGATCTTCTGTTATAGTAACAAAAACCCATCCATTTTCTGTCGAATCCTCATCAGAATCATCAGTCACTCCTTCATCAACAAGATAACAAGATTTGTCTTTATTCTTCTTAAATTTGTATCTCTGATATTCAGGGTTAGGCTTGTATGTTCTTCTAGCTTCTTCTCTTAGTCTAGCATGTCTATTAGGGCATCTTAAATCCATATGACCAATCTTATTGCAGTTAAAACATTTAAAGGGTGCTTTACCTTCATACTTACTTCCAACTAGACCTTTAGGCATTTTCCTTGCAAATAGTGCTTCAAGTTCTTCATTCTGCTTCCTAGTTTTTTCAAGTTCTCTTGCATAAAAGGCTTTCCAATCTGATTTTTGAAATGATGATGTAGATGATGTTGATGCTTTGAAGGCTAAATATATCTTTATAGTAGCAACAGGACCAAATTCCTCAATTTCAAAAGCTGAGAGTTTTCCAATCAATGTATCTCTAGTTACTGATGTATTCGGCATTGTTCTTAATTCATTTATAGCAGTAACCTTCATTTTATATGCCGGTGGCAATCCTCTTAAAACTTTTGAGACAATTTCATCCTCACTTAAGGTTCCTCCACAATATTTACTACCCAAAACAATTTCATTTACTCTTTCCATAAAAGTAGAAATCCTTTCATCTTCTTCCATTTTCAGATTTTCATACTTGACCCGAAAACTTTCAAGCTTTGCAATTTTCACTATGGAATCTCCTCCATTTAGTGTTTCCATATGATCCCAAATAGCTTTAGCAGTAGACCTATCTGATAATCCCAAGATTTGTTGATCTATTAATGCGCTCAAAAGTGCTTCTCTTGCTTTGCAATCATTTTCTTCATCTTTAGTCAAGTTAGGTGGATTAGGCAGACTTTGAGTACAAGCAGTATAGCCATTCTTTGTAACATCCTAGATATCCTTTCCAATGCAATTTAGATTTGTCTCCATTCTGATCTTCCATATGCCATAGTTGGTTCCATCAAGTTTAGGACTGTCCTTCCTGAAATAGTTAGTAGACATTGCATCTCCTCAAGCTGTTAAACTTCTACAAAAGAGGACTCTGCTCTGATACCAATTGTTAGGTCCCAGAGACAATTGAGAGGGGGGGTGAAATAGTTGTCAAATAAATTTAAACCAAAAACAACTTAATAAACTTTCTGCTTAATACTGGTGAAACAATCTTTTATACCGGTGGACAGTTTTATCAGATAATTTGCAATATCGGTAAATGTTAATGCATGAAACAAAAAGACAAAGTCATCCACAACACATAACACCAATATTTGTACGTGGAAACCCTGTAAGGGGAAAAACCATGGTGGGAAACCTTACCCACAATCAGATGATACTACTGCAAATAGTAAGTGTATACAAATGAGGTCTGTACATGCAGAAAGGCCAAGTGCCTAGAGCTCACTGCTCAAACACAAAATAGGAGTCACACTAACTACAATTGGATGGTTAAATCCAATAAGGATGTACTGCTCAAAATAGCATCGTCATATGCTAGATTCAGTACCGGTGTAGTTTTGATATGCTTTCACAAAACCTTCCTTCACCTTCAAATGATGTCTGTGTGTATAGCTATGCTTATTCTCGCATATACCTTCACACAAATCTTCTTCGCATTCCCTTTTCAATCTTACAAATAAGATCTTATATTTATATCATAACCTAAGACCAAATTTTAGTAGGTCAGCTCTACAAGATATTACAATAAAGTCATTTTACAAATAAATTAATGCCCGATGCAATAACCGATTCAACATGTCAGCTTAATGCATTTACAACAACAATAAGTCTTCTCCATAGCATGCCATGCTGATCTGGAAAAGATAAACCTGTCGGTGTATAACCTGGACCTATTTGCTGGTAACAACAAATATGCAAATACGAATATACCAGTAAACAAAACTCCAAGACAAGGTGTCCACACGATGTCTTCAACATAACCAAGTGTTTTCCATGCCCTTCCAAGTGTCGATGATCATTATGTCTTGCCGGTGTACCAGATATCAGTTATTGTGCATAAGTCACTTGCTTGCCGGTGAATGTTGCTGATTCTCCAAAGTGCCAAAGTTGATAAGTGTTTAGTAGGTGTTGACATCAATGACAAACCATACCAAAATACCAACACTCCACACTACTAGATATTCCTGTAATATTTTGAGAACTTGTTTTTTATTTGGTATAACGATTACATTCAAGATTTTAGATGATCATGTTTTGTTACGACACAATTTTTGGGTCCAATAATAGTATACCTTGCTTGCCTGCATAGTGCAGTGTGAAGATTTTGATCTGGTCTTCTTTGGATTCATCGGTTGTATGATAATTTTGGTGTTTTCACCTATTTGATGGATCATGGAGAAGTTCCTTTTTGTTTTGACTGACGTCTCTGATAATGAAGCAATAGCTTGTAAAGGGTTTTGGTCTAACCCTTCCTCTAGTTGAGCCGAGTTGAAGAAAACTCAAATTGGCATATATACAGTTGCATTGTGAGGGATATGATGATGATATTTTTTATCATATCATGTGATCTATAGTGAATGTAAAAGTGATTATGTATAGTAAATGTGTAAGTGATTATGCACCTCAGTGGAACTATATCTCTTGCATATGATAGATTCAATCTTAACAATTCAAAATTTTGTAATATTGGCTATAAGCCATCTTTTAGCAATGAGCCATCATAATTTGGGTAGTGAGTCCTTTGACAGTAAGCCACCCCTGTATTTTGTAACTGGTTACATGATATTGAGATTTGATCCTCTCTGTGGTTTTTCTTGTCCTAGGTTTTCCACGTATAAATTTCGATGTTATGTGGTGTACTATATTTTTGCTTATTGTTCATTTTAGTTTTGCACTTTAAGTTATGTTATGTGGATGGTTGTTTAAAAGTTTTAATAAATTCAAGGGAATAATGATTCACCCCTCCCTTCTCAATATTCTAAATTTTCAACATTACAAAGACCAACAATAAAGACAAACAGTTTAAGGTAGTTGGGTGATCGAGAATTTCCTGAACTTTTGAACCAAAAGGAAAGGTTCAGAGACTTGTTAATCTTGTCAACTGGGTATGAGAACTTGACAAAATCCCCAAGTACAAACAAGTCATTGTGGTCTAAGTAAATGTTTCAGGGTGAAGAGTGACATATGAACCAAGATTTTATACCTAAGGCGAGAAAATAAAAATGTCAAAAATTGAGGCAATGGGCTCAAAAGGGGGAAAGGGACCAATCAAGATGCAAAAAATCTAGACCACTTAGCCAGAGGCCTTATCCAAAGGGAAACGATGTCAAAACAAAAGTAGGAGGGTAGGGGGAAATCGAGCACAAAATCAAAATGAGCAAGCCAAAATTAGAAAACTAAGAACATGGTAGGGAGGCCCCACCTTAAGAAGTGTTTAAAGTTGCTCAAATGAGCCCATAAACAAGCTAAGAGAAGTATGATCCTCTACAAAACAATGGATTGTGGCAAAAATGTGAGGTTGAACATAACTGCCACTTTGTAGGAACTTTGATGTCAAATCTCAGACTAATGGAGTATAGAAACCCTTTCAAAACTCAGTCATGCCCGAACAACCACTTTCCACCATACTTTGCTTCTTTAATGACTCCATGTGCAGTATTAATGAAATGATCTAGTTCTTTATTCATCACAATTTAAATAATTTCATTTGGATATGCAAAGAAAGTATCGAAACTCAAACTTCCTTTTTGTAGAGTGTGGGTAGAGTCCTTGATGTCAAAGGGAGATAAATATAGACATTTTTCTAAGGGGGAGAGATATGGAGAGATGTGGAATAGATGTATAGATAAAGTAGAGAACACATAATATGTTTCTAAGGGGGATAAAAGTGGTTATATGTGTTTTTTCATCAATGACAAAGGGGGAGATTGCTATAAGTATATGTTTGGTTATCATTGATGTCAATCTTTGTGATCTAGATATAGTGTACAGAGTGAAGGTGTTGTAGAGTAGTGATATGTATGTATGAGGGTGTTGTAGAACAAAGGAAGATAGGTATGTATGTATGAAGATGAAGAAATTTGTTGTTATGTTAGGAATATTATGTTACAATTGTTGTGAATATGTTGCAGATGTGTTTTCCAGAAGTTTTTTTCTCTAGAAATGTGTGTTGTTAGTATGTGGATATTTTTTCTTGTTGACCTAGTTTTGAATTTGGTCGTGGCAATTGATTTAGTGCTCCACAAGTTGTGCTTTAAAATTGTATTGAGTGATGTGTTAGCAATTGACACTCATTTGATTGGTTTCAATATGTTGTCATTGATGGCAACATGTTCCGGCTTTCATATCTTGGTTTGGTTGTTCACCGGCACTGACTGGTTTCTTCATCGGTAGGAAGGATTCTTTGGGTAATGGCATTGGAGGCCAACATAACTTCATCAGGATACCGGTATAGGAGGCCGACATCATTTGGGAGATCCAGCAATCGGCAATTGATTTTGATATTTATGTATATATGTAATTGAGTCAACTTGTATATTCATTTTGTAATTATCTATGTAAGCCGGCATAAGGCATGAAGGATTGTAAGGGTATATAGGTCAATTGATTAAATCATTTTGTGAGATGTTAGGTTATGAGAGTAATATCTATAATGCGAGAAATGTTGATTATGTAAGAGGTTATTTCGGTAAGGGTTTAGGGTTTCAGAACCGGAACAGATAGAGCTTGAACCAGAATTATATCAAGCATAGAAAATGCATTAAATGAGTTCAATTCCTATTCAAAGTGACTATAGTCAGTGAGCTCTTTTGTGATGAGCAGTGTGCTCTAGGCTATAAGCCTTCCTACAAGTGCAGACCCCCATATTTTGTAATATCTTTTCATATGGCCAGTGGATTGATATTGTGGGTAACAAATCCCACCATGGTTTTTCCTCTTTGAGGTTTTCCACGTATAATTCTCTATGTTATGGTATTCATTTGTGTGATTGGCTTAATGATTTCTTTACTTCTATCAATCTTATATGTACCATTTTACCAATTGGTGAATACATGGTTTAATAAGGTTAAAATTGCATATTCCGATAGAACAATGATTCACACACCCCCCCCCCCCTCTCAGTATTCTTGGATTCCAACATGATGATGGTGTTCGACACTGTTTAAAGTGCTCCACATTCCTCCTCATTTTGGTTTCTGGTGATGATCTTTTATAAATACGTTGTTCATGATCTCAATTTCTTTATGTCAAGTTGGATCATTTTTTGTGCTTTGGAATCATGCTTGTAGAAGTTTGAGGATCTGATCATTCTGAGTCTAGCTGACCTTGAATGATTTTCTATTTTGGTTTTTTCTTTGGTGAATGTAATGTGTGATTTGACTGTTGGAATATTCTTGAAATAAATCACGTCGAAGACCTATGAAGAAGTATTATTGAAGAAAGTGTTCTTGAGGCCGATTTGGTGCATATATCAGTAATATATACACATACATATACACATACAGATACACACACATACACATACGCATACACATACGCATACGCATACGCATACACATACACATACACATACACATACACATACACATACATTACACATATACACACATGTGTGTGTGTGCGCGTGTGTGTTATGGTTTGCTCAATATGGCAGAGAGAGTGTATCGGTGCAAGTGTGAGTAAGAATATTTGTGTGATTGAGTGTGTTAATGTGTTGAAAGAAAAAGTTAGAATTGGTGTGATCATGGATTGGAATAGGCAAATTATAATAGAGTTGCAGAGATTCTTGACCAGATCTACTACAAGAAGTTGTTTAGACATCTAAGGTTATCAAGAACTTAACCTATGCTTATGTAGATGCAATTTTTTCAATTCATTTTCTTGTCTCTATCTCTAGGCAGTGAGCCTTCTAGCAGTAAGTGGTTGTATTATTGGAAGTGAGCCCTTCGACAGTGAGCCCTGTAATCTCATATAACTAGTTATATTATCTTGAGAGTTAACCCACTCTATGGTTTTTCCCATTTGAGTTTTCCAAGTATAAAAATTATGGTGTCTCTCTTATGGTTGTGTATCTCTTACATTTCAATTATGCTACATACATTTATTTTGAGTTAAGGTTAATTGATAATAAACTAAGTTTTAGAAGTTCAGTTTTAATTTTAAAAGGGGAATATTGATTCACCCCCCCTTTCAGTATTCAGGATTGTTCAACAATTGGTATCATACCTTGGTCCCTTGTTGCTAGCTTAACTTCTTGAGGGAGGTCTTGGTTATTTGAATAGATGACACCTATGGATATGACAAGAGAATAGTATTTTGATGAAGAGTTGAAGACAACCCTTAAAGATCTAGAGAGTGTGGAATCTGAGAATGAGAAATTGAAAGAAAATATCAAGCGAATGAATGTATCAAGAAACTGAGAGATCAAATCCTGAAGTTCAAAGAAAGGCATAGAGAAGTTAACAAAGAGTTGAAATGGGAAAATGAGACTATTGTGAGTCTAAAGATGCGAATTGAAGAAAGAAAAAAAGTGGAAGAAAGTCTAAAGGATACAATCAATAAAAAGTCAGAAGAATGTGGAAAGATGGAACAAAAAATTATGAAGCTAAAATCAAAGGCAAAAGTCACTGAAAGCAATACATTACTAGATAAATTGTTGACCATGTAAAAATCTCATAAAGATAAATAAGGATTAGGTTTTCAATCCGGTGAATGCTCAAATTAGAACTACAAAGGCAAAGGCAAAGAAGAGAAAGTGGAAGTTGAAAAGAAACCTGAAGATATAAACAAGGTCTGGAATCAAGAACCTGTTGCAAATAGAACGTCAGTCAATCAACCGAATGCTCAAAGGTACCATCATTCAATGGTTATTGTTTTCATTGCTAAAAATTTTGACATAAGGATATAGATTGCAAGTTTAAAGTAAATCACAATAATCAATGTTTTGATTGTAAGAGATTTGGACACAAGACTAATAATTGTTGTAATAATCATGAGTTCTATCCTCAAAAAATTCTCGAAACTAGAAAATTTAGTATTTTGAATCAAGACTAGGAAGTTCTTAAATTTTTAAGTCTTATTTGTCCAACATTTTTATAGATTAATGCAATGGTTGACTTTCTAACAAACTTCAAAGTGGAGTAACAAGAAGTTTTTTATTATAAACCCTTATATTAATTGACAGAATAAAATATATAAAAAACTTGGGTCCCTTTTGTGACCTCACTCAAATGCACCTTAACTGTATCCATCATTGTAATTTGTTATTCTTCGTATTCCCAAAAGCCTTCTCTCAATATTGTCCAACTATCGATGTGAGAGTTCAAAGGATATTTTTCTAATAGATGCGAGAATGTGATTGCTCCAACAAAATCAAACAAATCTAAGAATAATTATGTTATGGTATGGATAAGGAAGGGAAAGAATGTGTCTATTGTACCTAAGTCTAATAGAGATGCTTCATCCTCCAGAAATTAATCTTGTAGCTTTGTCTTAGAGGGATCCTTAAAGAAAATCTATTTATCCCTCCCTCATGAAATATTTACATGTTGTTGGCTCCACATATTGGTGTTGGTGTTGGTATTGATATTAATGTGTTTAAAATGCTCTGATAGATTACATATGCAATGTACATGTGATAGTGTCATTATGCTAAGATAGTTTTAGTGGGAGAACCCTAGGCATATCAAACAAGTTAAATATAAAAATTTATGATCATTTTGACATTGTGTGTTGAAGAAACTAAAGAGGAAGAGTAGATGAAGTGTAGAAGAAGAATCAAAGCAAGGTTACCCAAAAAAGGAAGTATTTCTTTCATCCTTTCCTATGGAATCTAAGATGATAATGATGGGAGAATCTAGCTATGGAGATATATGGAAGTTCACAAAGGTTAAATTAGATGAATTTGATCATACAAAAATTAGGAATCTTGAAAGTTATTTCACAAATGAATAATCTCAAAGAATTAGAGAATTAGGGCATACAGGTTTGGACATTTGGAGTGAGTTTATGTGGTTTACCGATAAGGATTCAATCAAGTTCATTTTTTAGTTTTGTTTAGGATGGATGCATGATATTGGAAAAGCCCTATTAGATTACAAAGGAGTCTATATCAATGCTTTCTAGTCTTTGTGGTGTTGGAACTATTCTGATAAAGAAATTAGCCAAAAATAATGAAGTTGAAACCCTAACTAGCGTTACGAGAGATCAAAGGGAATTGATAATTGCTACAATCATTGATCCGTTGGTGAGGTCTGTTGCTTATGGTATTTCTTACAAGATTTATTTCTAATATAAACAAGGATCTACTTATGCTATAGTTGTATATGTTGCACATAAGATGGTAAAAGAAGGTAAGGATTTTGATTTGTGTGAATTATTATTGATGCAGAATGTCACTATGACAAAAGATGATGGATATCCTTTCTGTTTTGGTTCCTTAATCATGTGCTTGATGCTTTATTTCTTGAGATCTTTACTTTTGAAGGAAAATGTTGTATGGAAGACAAATGTTCCTATTGGAAATCAGATTTATAGGTATTTGAGTTGTCTAGTAGACAAAGATAAGGCATGTAAATATCATTTCATAAATCTTTAAAATATATGGTTTTCTGGTCCAATTCATGGTGTTTTTATCTCTCCCGAGAAGAGTTCCTCCTTTGAGAGAAGAAGGTTGAAGAGATCAGTTGTAGTTTCCTCTCTGAAATTGAAGAATAGTGAAGAGAAGAAAGAAATTATTAACCTTGATGATCTAGAACCTCCTAGAGAAGCTAAAGGAAAGATGGCTAAAATTGAAAAACAAGAAGATAGTATGGATGAAGATGACCCTTCCAAGACTAAGAATATTTTAAGTGTGCTTAAAGGAGAAGATGGTATGAAAAAGATTGCAGATATGTGGCTTTCAGGCCCATCATATGATCAGGATAAAATTAAAGGTCTTAGTTGATTATTTTCTCCAGAATAACATTGCTTTGAATAATCAGGTAGATATTTTATCATATGTCTTGTTTGAGGAGCTTGAAGATTGTTTGAAGCAATCATCTACATAAATTAATGGAAAAGATGAAGTACAGGAAGCTATGGAGAAGAGATGCATCAATTCTCAGAGAAGATTATTTGAAATCATAGAGGAAATGAGAGAATGTGTTGAAGATGTGGCTAGATTATACAAGTATTATCTCCAGTGGCCTGCTGCTATTGAGAATTTCAAAGCTAAATTAACCCCATTGAGTCCAAGTTGAACTCTCCTGGCAAGACATTTGATATTTTCAATGATAAAGATGGTGAATAGAGAAGAAGGATAAATTATTTGCAGTCTGGAATTTTATTTATTCTAAGGCAAAGAGAAGATGTAGTGAATACTTTCTAGAAAGTAAAGGAGATAGTTGAAGCTAAATTAGAACATTTCTCTCATCTCCTTGTTGAAGTAGAAAAATGTGTGTAGAATCCAATATTTTTACCTAATTCCTTATATGATTTTATTGTTCTATTAGTGGAGATCAACAGTTTGTGTGTAAACCTCAGAATAGTTGTGAACTCCTAGAAGACCTTTCTTTCAGAACTTAAAGAGAGGTATAAGATATTTTTTCATGTGAAACAAAAATGATACTGGTGCAGGGGCACCTCTTCAACAATACATTCATGGATCAAAGGATGAGTATTAGGATCATTTTGAATGTCTCTAGTTTATGCATTTTCATGTTTTGAATAAGGACCCCACCTTTTAAACCAATGTCCCAAATTACGCATCATGATAAGCCAATTTGGACAATTTGGTAAATAGGGGTAGAGTGATGTTTGTTTTGATGTTTTGAAGGATTTTAGGGTGTGTAAGTGGTGTTTGGTTGATACAAGTTGTGTGGATCCCAAACTTGTTTTGGCTGACAACTTTTGTCAAAAAGTGCAACATTTGAAAATGCAACTTTTGGAGCAAAAGTGCAACATTTTGGATTTCGGTTGATGTAAACCTCTAAATAGCTCCAACCTCTTCAAATTAAGTTGGAAACCATTTGGAAAAGTCATATATACCTTGTGGAAATGATTCCCAAGGTGAGATTTTTTGTTGATTGAAGTTTGGAAGCATAACAAGATAGAAATTTGAGTTTTTCCCTGAAATTCTGATCTTGTTGTTGTTTGTACGTCATTGTACGGATTGATTCTGAAAAATGTGTTCATGTAGTAGGTAGAGGATTAATTTACCTTTGTTTTGGTGGTGGTTTGAGGTATTGATCCTTTGTGAGTAGTGAGAACCCCTTGATTTACTGACTGTAACCTGGAAAATCAGGGTTTGGCTAGGGTTTTGCCTAATAATGGCCATATCTTGCATCTCACTCATCTAGAAGGTCTTTCCTTTGGTGTAATGCAATATTGGCTAGTGTAATTTAATATTTCCATGGGTTTTTGCAGGGGAGGATTTTTTGTGAAGAGCATGAAGCGAACCTAGGTAGGCATCTCCATGTGACTACCTTGGACAAAATTAGCACAATCACCCTAAAATCTTATAGAGGTGGATTACAAGTGTGCAACCATATAATTAGAGGTTATTAGTGATCCTCCACATGTTAATTAATTTTTTTTGGTGGTTGAGAGTCTATAAATGGGAGTTTCTTTGTAATTGGAGGCCTATTAGCCCTAATTAGGCCTCTAGGCTCCTAAAGGGTTCAGACCCTTAGATTGCAGATCTTGCCAATCCCTTTTGGGGATAAGTGTAACTTCATAAAGGGTATCTAGAATGGTAAATAGTTTACCAAGTTGTGTTCAATATTTTGGAGTTAAGGGCAAAATACTCGTCAAAGAGGGCTACTAGCTAAGGGGGTAGGTTTCCAAAGGAAGTATAGGGTATTGGTGCCAAATCCTAAAACCAATATTTGGAATAGTTCCTAGGTGTCATGAATTTACCAATTCCAAGGCCCCCAAAAGAAATAGTCATGGAGAGGTGTATTGGAGGTGTTGAAGCCATTTACTCATCTTGAGTAGGTGCTAGTCTTGAGGAGTTGAGAGTAGTTCAAACCTTTAAGGTGTGGAGTATTTTGTAGGATCCTTGCTATCATTTGAAGGGTCTAAAAAAACTGATTTGGACCAGTCCCTAGGTGTGAGAAGGGCTCTGCATCAGATACATTTTTATTTTTTTTGGAGAAATATAGTTTTATGGTAACCTTTTTTGTTGTTACCATTTGTCCTTGATGTCAAAGGGGGAGAAATATAGACATTTTTCTAAGGGGGGGAGATATGGAGAAATGTAGAATAGATGTATAGATAAAGTAGAGAACACATAGTATGTTTCTAAGGAGGAGGAAAGTGGTTATATGTGTTTTTTCATCAATGATAAAGGGGAAGATTTCTAGAAGTATATGTTTGGTTGTCATTGATGTCAATCCCTGTGATCTAGACTGGTCCAGATATAGTGTACAGAGTGAAGGTGTTACAAAGAAGTGATATGTATTTATGAGGGTGTTGCAGAATAATGGCAGATAGGTATGTATATATGAAGATGAACTTTGTTGTTATGTTGGTAATCTTATGTTACAAGTGTTGCAAATATGTTGCAAATGTGTTTTCTGGAAGGTTATTGCTATGTAAATGTGTGTTGTCAGTGTTGGTATTTTGGTATGGTTTTTTCATTGATCTCAACACCTACTAAAACACTAGCACTTTGGAGATCCAACAGCACTCACCGACAAGAAAGTAACTATTGCACAGTTACTGGTATATGGTTCACCAGCAGGATATAATGATCACCGACACTTGGAATGATATGGAAGACACTTGGTAATGTCGAGGACATCATGTGGATGCTTTTTTTTGAAGAATTAATCATTGGTATATTAATATTTGCATATTTGCTTTTACCAGCAAATAGGTCCAGGGTTACCTAGGGTTACACCGGCAGGTTTATCTTTTCCACATCAGCATGGCACACTATGGAGATAATTTATTATTGTTGTAAATGCATTAAGTCGACATGTCTAATTGGTTATTGCATCGGACATTATATTGTTTGTAAAATGTTTTTATTGTAATATCTTGTAGAGCCGACCTACTAAAATTGGTCTTAGGTTATGGTATAAATGTAAGATCTTATTTGTAAGATCGAATGTGGAATGCGGAAAAGAATTGTGAGAAGGTATATGCGAGATTAAGCAGAGCTATACACGAAGACATCATTTGAAGGTGAAGCTAGGTTTTTGCAAAATCATATCAGCATTACATCGGTACTGAATCCAACATATGAAGATGTTATTTTGTGCAATACATTCTTATTGGATTTAACCATCCAACTGTAGTCAGTGTGACTCCCATTCTGTGATTAAGCAGTGAGCTCTAGGCTGTTGGCTTTTTTGCATGTGCAGACCCCATTTCAATCTACAGTAGTATCATCTGATTGTGGATAAGGTTTCCCACCATGTTTTTTCCCCTTACAGGGTTTCCACGTACAAATATTGGTGTTATGTGTTGTGGATGACTTTGTGTTTATATTTCATGCATTAATCTTTACCAGTATAGCAATTAACTGTTAACACTATCTACCAGCATACTTAACTGGTTTACCAGTATTAAGCATTAAGTTGGTTAAGTTGTATTTGGTTTGAATTTATCTAACAATTGATTCACTCCTGACCTCTTAGTTGTCTCTGGGACCTAACAATTGGTATCAGAGCTTAGTCCTCTTTTTGCAGAAGTCTAACAACTTGAGGAGATCCAATGACTACTAATTATTTTAGGAAGGACAGTCCTAAACTTGATGGAACCAACTATGGGATATGGAAGATCAGGATGGAGACATATCTGAATTGCATTGGTAAAGACATCTGGGAAGTTACAAAGAATGGTTATACTGCTGCTATATCTAGTCAGACCACTCCAACTACCTTAGCTAAAGATGAGGAGAATGATTGCAAAGCAAGAGAAGCACTTTTGAGCGCTTTATCAGATCAACAAATCATGGGATTATTAGATAGGTCTACTACTAAAACTATTTGGGGTCATTTGGAAACACTGAATGAAGGAGATTCCACAGTCAAGATTGTAAAACTTGAAAGCTTCCGAGTCAGGTATGAACATCTGAAATGCAAGAAGATGAAAGGATTTCTGCTTTTATAGAAAGAGTAAATGAAATTGTTTTGGATATTAAATGTTGTGGAGGAACCTTGAGTGAGGATGAAATTATTTCAAAAATCTTAAGAGGATTTCCACTGGCATATAAAATGAAGGTTACTGCTATAAATGAGTTGAGAACAATGCCTAATACATCAGTAACTAGGGATGCATCGATTGGAAAACTTTCATCTTTTGAAATTGAGGAATTTGGTCCTGTTGCTACTATAAAGATAGATTTGGCCGTTAAAGCATCAACATCATCTGCTCCATCATTTGACAAATCAGATTGGAAAGCCTTTTATGCAAGAGAACTTGAAAAAACTAGGAAGCAGAATGAAGAACTTGAAGCACTATTTGCAAGGAAAATGCCTAAAGGTCTAGTTGGAAGTAAGTATGAAGGTAAAGCACCCTTTAAATGTTTTAACTGCAATAAGATTGGTCATATGGATTTAAGATGCCCTAATAGACATGCTAGACTAAGAGAAGAAGCTAGAAGAACATACAAGCCTAATCCTGAATATCAGAGATACATATTTAAGAAGAACAAAGACAAATCTTGTTACATTGCTGATGAAGGTGTGACTGATGATTCTGATGAGGATCCAGCAGACAATGGATGGGTTTTTGTTGCTATAACAGAAGATCAACTGGCACCTGCTGCTCAACCGGTTGAACAAGCCCTAGCAGCTAAAGTTGAAGCAAAGGATGAATGGATCATTGACTTAGGATGCTCACATCATATGACAGGAGACAAAGGTAAATTCTTGAACATTCAAGAATACAATGGAGGTTTAGTAAGATTTGGAGATGACAAAGCCTGTTCAATCAAAGGTAAGGGTACAATATCTCTTGATGGTAAGCATAGCACTGACAATGTCTACTATGTTGATGGATTAAAGCATAATCTTTTAAGTGTTGGTCAATTAGTTGAGAAAGGATTTCAGTTACAATTTAAAAATGGGAAATGCAAAATCATGAATAGAAATGGTTTAGAAATTGCAATCGGTAATCAGACTAGAGGTAATATCTTTCATATGAATAACAATGAAAAGGCATGCTTGATTACAAATATAGATGAAAGTTGGTTATGGCATAAGAGACTCTATCATGTAAACTTTGATTGCATGGTAAAGATCGGTACATCTAGGCAGTTAGAGATCTACCTAAAATTGTGAAACCTCAGAATACAATATGTAAGGAATGTCAATTTGGAAAACAAGTTAGAGCTAGTTTCAAAAGTATTCTAGAAAAATCCAATAATGCTCTTGATTTGATTCACACTGATTTATGTGGTCCAGCTAGAACTAAAAGCTTACAAGGTGATAGATATTTCATGCTAATTATTGATGATTATTCTAGAATGTGTTGGGTTACTTTTCTCAGAGAAAAATCAGAAGCACTTGGAAAGTTCAAACTATTCAAAGCAATGGTTGACAATGAAACTGGTAAGAAAATCAAATGTTTAAGATCAGATCAAGGAGGAGAATTCACATCTAAGGACTTTAATACATTATGTGAAGTGAATGGAATCAGAAGACAGCTATCAGCACCTCGGACACCACAGCAGAATGGAGTTGTTGAAATGAAAAAGAGAACTATCTTGGATGCAACAAGAAGTATGTTATCTGAAGCAAATTTACCACATGTATATTGGAGAGAAGCAGTTAGCACAGCGATCTATACATTCAACAAAGTTCACATCAAAGGTGAAACCGGTAAGACCCCTCATGAACTATGGTTTGGTAATACTCCTACTCTTAAGTATTTCAGAATTTTTGGAAGTAAATGTTATATTATAAGAGATGAGTATATTGGCAAATTTGATCCTAGAAGTGATGAAGGAATATTTCTTGGTTATTCATCTAAGAGCAAGGCATATAGATGTTTTAATAAGAGATTGCAGAAAATTGTTGAGAGTACAAATGTAAAGATTGATGAACAATTCAGAGGAACTTAAAGGTATATAGACTCTAAATCGGCAACAGAAATTTTGACAAATGAACCTACACTAAATCCATCATTACAGAATGAAGATCCAGTTGCCCTAGTACCATCAGAGGATTCCACAGTAATTGAAGAACAACAACAAACTAAGACACCCCGGTATGTAAAATTGAATCATTCTGAAG
Source organism: Cryptomeria japonica (assembly GCF_030272615.1). NCBI lineage: Eukaryota > Viridiplantae > Streptophyta > Pinopsida > Cupressales > Cupressaceae > Cryptomeria > Cryptomeria japonica. The sequence goes on along the minus strand of NC_081414.1, from coordinate 824,834,080 downwards.
ATCAGATAATTGGAAACAAATTTAAAGGAGTTATGACAAGAGGAAGATTCGCAAATGAAGAGGTATGTCTTATTTCTCAAATTGAACCATCATCTGTAAATGAGGCATGTGAAGATAAATTTTGGATTAAAGCTATGGAAGAAGAATTAGAACAAATTGAGAAAAATAATACTTGGACATTAGTTCCCCGACCCAAAGATAAAAATGTAATTGGAACCAAATGGGTATTCAGAAACAAACTTAATGAAGATGGTATTGTCACAAATAAAGCAAGACTAGTGTGTAAGGGATATTCTCAGAATGGAGTTGATTACAATGAAACCTTTGCACCGGTAGCTAGAATTGAGGCAGTCAGATTATTCTTGGCTTTTACAGCTCAGAAAAACTACAAAGTTTATCAAATGGATATTAAATGTGCATTTTTTAATGGAGATCTTGAAGAGGAAGTATACATTGAACAACCTGATGAATTTTCCTTGACAGATGACAATAATATGGTTTGCAGGTTAAGAAAAGCTCTATATGGACTGAAATAAGCCCCAAGAGCTTGGTATGCAAGATTGGATAAGTATCTTTTAAAGATTGGTTTTACTAAAGGAAATCTAGACATCAATTTATATTACAAAATAACTAATGATGATATCTTGATTATAGAAGTATTCATTGATGATATAATCTTTGGAGGAGAAGATGGATTATGTAAAGAATTTTCTATTAAAATGCAGCAAGAATTTGAAATGTCTATGATTGGAGAAATAAAATTCTTTTTAGGATTGCAGATTTCATAGACTGACAAAGGTATATTTTTGAGTCAATCCAAGTACTTGAAAGAGTTACTAAAGAAATTTGGGATGGAGAACTCTAAACCGATAAGCACACCTATGACTACAAATGACAAATTATCTCAAAGGGATGAATCTACACCTGTTAATCCAACTAGATACAAATCTATGATAGGAGGTTTACTGTATTTGACACAAACTAGACCTGATATTATGAATGTAGTATGTATTGTTTCTAGATTTCAAAGTAATCCTAGAGAAAATCATGAATCAGCAGTAAAAAGGATTTTCTGGTACTTACAAGGCACTGCAAATCTTCGATTATGATATCCTAGAGATGAAAATTTTGATCTATGTGCATACACAGATGCAAATTGGGCAGGCGATGTGGATGATAGAAAAAGCACCACTGGCAGAGCATTCTTTCTTGGAAAGAGATTAGTTTCTTGGTTGAGTAAGAAACAGAGTTGTACATCTTTATCAACAGCAGAATCAGAATATGTTGCAGCAACAACTAACTGTACACAGGTACTATGTCTTAAGCAAATGTTGAAAGACATAAAGGTAAAATGCAAGGAACCTATTACAATATACTGTGATAACACTACAGCAATTGATATATCTAAGAATTCGGTATTACATTCTAAAACAAAACATGTTTCTATCAAACTGAATTTTCTAAGGGAGAAAGTTGAAGAAAAAGAGATAAAACTGGTTTATGTGAATACTAAAGAACAACTTGCATATATTTTCCCAAAACCTTTGCCTAAGGAGACTTTTGAATATCTCAGAGATCAGCTTAGAGTCATACCACCACCGGTAGAGACTTAGACAGTTGATGATTGTCATCAACCGGCAGAATTAAAATACAAATCTTTTACTCCGGTCTTTTATGAGGAAGCTACTTCTTAGGGGGAGTAGTTGGTATATTAAATTGATTGGTATTTTGTATATGAACTTGGTATTATTATAACTTTGGCATTTGATGTCAAAGGGGGAGAGATATCTATGGAAAAACACATTATCTTTTAAGAGAACTTTGGATAACACATGTTGCTCCCAGGGGGAGAGATTGTTGTTTGAGAGAGACTATAACTCTCTGTATTCTAGTTATGATATTTTTGGAGAGATTTATTTTTGGTTTTTGGCATTTCTATTTTGGCACTTTGATGGTTTTTCCATCTTGTGTTGCCATCAATGTCAAAGGGGGAGATTGTCGGTATTTTGGTATGGTTTTGTTATTGATGTCAACACCTACTAAACACACTAGCACTTTGGAGATCCAATAGCACTCACCAGCAAGCAACTATTGCACAGTTACTAGTATATGGCTCACCGACAGGATATAATGATCATCAGCACTTGGAATGATATGGAAGACACTTGGTAATGTCAAAGACATCATGTGGACACTTTGTTTTGAAGAATTAATCATTGGTATATTCATATTTGCATATTTTCTTTTACCGACAAATAGGTCCAGGGTTACCTAGGGTTACACCGACAGGTTTTTCTTTTCCAGATCAGCATGGCACGCTATGGAGATAATTTATTATTGTTGTAAATGCATTAAGCCGACATGTCTAATCGGTTATTTCATCGTAAATTATATTGTTTGTAAAATGTTTTTATTGTAATATCTTGTAGAGCCGACCTACTAAAATTGGTCTTAGGTTATGGTATAAATGTAAGATCTTATTTGTAAGATTGAATGTGGAATGCAGAAAAGAATTGTGAGAAGGTATATGTGAGATTAAGCAGAGCTATACACAAAGACATCATTTGAAGGTGAAGCTAGGTTTTTGTGAAATCATGTCAGCATTACACCGGTACTGAATCCAGCATATGAAGATGATATTTTGTGCAGTACATTCTTATTGGATTTAACCATCCAACTGTAGTCAGTGTGACTCCCATTCTATGATTGAGTAGTGAGCTCTAGGCTGTTGGCCTTTTTGCATGTGCAGACCCCATTTATGTACACTTACTATCTGTAGTAGTATCATCTGATTGTGGGTAAGGTTTCCCACTGTGGTTTTTCCCTTTGCAGGGTTTCCACATACAAATATTGGTGTTATGTGTTGTGGATGACTTTGTGTTTATGTTTCATGAATTAACCTTTATCGGTATAGCAATTAACTGTTAACACTGTCTATCGGCATACTTAACTGGTTTACCGGTATTAAGCATTAAGTTGGTTAAGTTGTTTTTGGTTTGAATTTATCTGACAACTGATTCACCCCCCCCTCTCAGTTGTCTCTGGGACCTAACAATCAGTATGTGAATATATTTTCACATTGACCTAGTTTTGAATCCAGTCGCAACAATTGATTTGGTGCTCCAGAAGTTGTGCTCTTGAAGTGTATTTAGTGATGATGGTGTTCAACAGTGTTTGCAGTGTTCCATATCTTTCTTATGACAATCTCTTAGAAATGCGTTGCTCATGATCTTCATAAATTTGTCAATTTGGATCATGTTTTTGTGCTTCAGAAGTGTGCTTGTGAAAATTAGAGGATTTGATCATTATGAGTCTAGTCGACCTTGAATGTTTTTCTATTTTGGTTTTTTCTCTAATGAATGTAACGTTTGATTTGACCGTTGGAATATTCTCAAAAAAAATCATGTAGAAGACCGATGAAGAAGTATTCTTGGGGAAATTTTTCTTGAGTAACGTGTTAATGTATTGAAGGAGAAAGTCAGAATTGGTGTTGATGCTCTGCAAAATGAACAATGTTAGACTAAAACCTATGGTCGTATAACACACAAAAACATAAGAAACAAAGATAGATGTTAGTGTCAATCAACCAAAAACTAATCTAAGCAGGCATATCAAAAGAGACACTAAAAACATGATGAAATATTTAACTATGGAAGCAAATACAACAAGGCATCTCCAAATGCCTTCTAACATGCTCTTAGCTCCTTCTCCCTTGTTCCTCTCCTCTCCAAGCTCTAAATTAGGGTAGCTCTCAGCAACGTTTTGCACTATGGATGCCTTATGAAGATTCAAGATTGAAATGATGATTAATCTAAAATGTTATGCAAATGTGAACAAGAGCTAAAATGAGAGATTTACCTAATTAGCTAGTGTTGATTTTAAACCAAAAGAGTGAATATGATTAGGCTAATGAGGAAGGGTTTAGAAGAATCTAGAAGGGGGTTAGGATTGCAAGTGGATTTGGTGGGTGAGGGAAAATAGGATTTTTATTAAAATAAAATTCATTTATTTCAACAAATAGGTGCAAGTTGCATTTTTAGGAGAATGCAAGTGGGGGGGATTTAATGATTTAAATAAATCTTTTATTTAATTTATTTAAAAGAGGAAAAGGGGATTAAATTGAATAATTAGAATTTATTCATTTAATTGATTGTGAATTTGGTTTAATGAATTAATTAAAATAAATTGAATAATTTATTTAATTAATAGGAGAATGTTTGGAGATGAATTAATTAAATGTTAATTTAATTAACTGAAGGCTAGTGGGTTTTTAATCAAATAAATAGCAAATATTCATTTAATTAAAATCGATAGATTTATGTGACTGCATTTGCTATTCTTTGAGACGATGTGGTTTTATCGCATCGTTTCAAAGAAAGAAAAATAGGTGTGAAGAAATATGCCCCATAAAATGTTGATTTAATGGGTGGTATGCCCCCTCGAGAGATGGGCCAAAAATTTTTGATAAATCGGGCGATCTCTCGAAAAAGAATGAAAATTGGCAAGGTAGTAGAAGAGAAGAATTTAGGAATACTGATGAAAAAATAGAAGAAATCAGGGATAAGATGGAGAAATGGGAGGCTCTGAAAGTTCACGGGGACCACGGCGGTGAGCAGTAAATTAGGGTTACGATGAAGGGTATATATGGGGGAAAAGGGGTGAAAACAGGCTCGTTTGCATTCGTGTCCATAGTGAAATTGGAGCTCTGAGAGTGACCTTTTGGAAGAGCAAGCAGCAGTCAGGATGTCAGTTCCTATAGCAGATCATCAACTAGAGTGAGTTCGCCAATTCCAATGGCCAGACGACTACGGACCAATGGTATGTGAATTTGAATTTTTGAATTTTTGAATTTTTGATATGTTTTTTGCTTGATCCAAGTTGAGTCAACACAATATCGCTAAAACTATGTTTTGGCGCTATTGTCAACTGTTTTAGCACTATTGTGCCTCTATAGCGCTATTGCATAGTGTTTTTAGCATTGTTGTCAAAAGTAGCGCTATTGCATAGCTGCTTTAGCGCTATTGAGTAGTTGATTGAGCACTATTGTTGTGAGGTGGTGCTATTGTATAGTCAATGTAGCGCTATTGTTCATTTAGCACTATTGCATAGTTGATTTAGCACTTTTGCAAGCATATTAGTCCTATTGTGTTCAGAATAGTGCTTTTGGTTAGGAAAATAGATGCCCCAGTGTGCTTGAGCAAGAATCTCAGGATGTCAATGATGGATGGATGGAGATGTGAGGTGAGAGTTGTTTTGAACCATAGCAGCCCTGATAAGACTTAGGTCATTAGGATAAATGCCTATTGTAGTCTAGGTGTGCCATGATTGAGTACCTATTGAGACCCGAAGATACTTGATCAAAGTATCTGTTGATAGTCTAGGTTTAAACTTAAGAAAGTTTGAAACAAAACAATTGATGATGATGGTCGATGCATGTGTGTAGGAGGATCTTCGCATTTTATAGATGCACGAGAGGCATCCTGCCACACACGTGTTGCGCAATCGATTGACAAAGGCCGAGATGGATTGCATTGTAGCAACAGACCTGTATGATGTTATATATATGCCCGTGATTTGGACGAATCGCGGGTTGATCACAACATTGGCAGAGCGATGGCATAGTGACACATGCATGTTTCACTTAGCGTAGGGGGAGATGATAGTGACACTGGAGGATGTATGGCGCATCTTGCACATTCTCATTCAAGGAGAGATGGTGACATATGACTGAGCATGGGGGACAACAACAGTGTATAGATTTTTTGATGAGGATGTCTTCATTGATGACGGATCGATAGCCTAGGAGGATATAGCAGCCTTGTATGAGCCATTACCATCAATGCTATCAGGGATTGTTGGGGGACTGCTATGTCTAGATTGACGATCACATGGACTTTCCATTGGTTGGGGTCAGGTGATCGAGCCAATGATGACAGAGGGGACCTGGTTTGCATGGGGACCGTGTGTGCTATCACACTTATATCAGGATCTACATAAGGTAGCATACCGAGGGGTGGGCTCATTGGGAGTGGGGATCACTCTGTTGCATATTTGGGCATGGGAGCACTTACCGGTTACCTGACCAGTTAGTCTGAGATTCCAAGCAGTGGACCATCCATATGTAAACATGTATGGAGGTATGATGAGTCAGCCCCACCTGAGGAAGTTAGAGTGGTGGCGGCGGGCACTGGACGATTTGGATATAGTGATCTAGAGGCTATAAATTGAGTGTGAGTCATGGGAGGATGATTTAGAGGCATTGTCGTATGTGTTCATGACACGATACCTCCTTGGTAGGACAACCTACAATGTGGAGAGATAGCTTCCGGGTAGAGTGCTGAGACAGTTTGGGCAGAGGTAGGGACTGCCTAGTGGATCGGGAGAGTATGCATGGGTGGTACGAGAGAGGTACTTATGGGGACCAGTGTTACCTTATGATCAGGCATTGGCAGAGTTCCACACATTACAAGCAAGACTATGGCATATGAGGTCGAGGGTGGTAGATGCAGGGGTGTCTGAGGAGTACACTCAGTATATTGCAGCACATCTGATTCCTTGGATATCAGATCCAACAGAGTCGATTCCAGATTTTGAGGAGGATAGGGGACGGAGACAAAGGAGGAGAGGAGGTCATGGAGTAGTAGGTGGATGAGGGAGAGGGGATGGTGGTGTTGGAGATGGAGGAGGTGGTGATGGAGGAGGAGGAGGAGGGGGTGGGGGTTTTGGAGGAGGAGGTGGATTCAGAGGTGGAGGTGGGGGTGGTGGATGATTACAGTGGAGAGGTAGAGGTGGGCAGCCATTACAGCTATCTCAGGGACCTTTGATGTAGGGAGGCATGAGACTAGGTGGCAAGGATGTAGGTGAGGGACAGGCACCTATGGATACAGGGGAGGGAGCTACTAGAGAGGGAGCCACTAGAGAGGCACCTATGGATATGGGGGAGGGAGCTACAGGTGGAGATCAGTGGGACCATATGATACTATTTTTGTAGACTCGACTAGTGGATATGGAGGTAGAGGTGGCCGCTAGAGATGTGCAGTTGTTTGCACGTGAGTCAGAGCTAATTTTAGTGCTGCAAGAGAGAGATCAGGTCGTGGACATGGTGATCCAGTTACAGAAGAGAGTACAGGCCTTAGAGGGAGTATAGGGATAGAGGCCTTCTGTGGATGCATTGGCAAGTGAGGTATGAAGAGCAGGTGTAGAGGTGGATTACTGGAGAGGCCTATATGAGCAGGAGGTGCCATATAGTCGACAAGCACTGAATTATTCATAGATGCGTCAGGAGAGATCAGAGCAATCTCAGAGGATGCAGACCAGTGGGGGTGTGATGGGTCCTCCACAAAGAGATAGATCAAGTGGTGTGGGGGCTAGTGGGGGAGTAGGTGGTGATGGTGGTGCAGCATTTGGTCAGAGTGGTATCTGGGAGGACATTCTTATATGCTTTTACATTGTCATTTTGGACTGTGTCTTGGACAGCTCTTGGTAGCCGATATTTTGGACTTCATTGTACTCTGATACATGTATGTTTTTGTCGATATGATATGATATATGACGAGACCCCATTTTTTGTGATGATATGCATTTTGATGATATGTATGGATGTTATGCAGGATAATGATCTTATGATGTATGCTTGGATGGATAGTTATTTTTGTTTTATGTATGAGTTGATGAGATGATTCCTATATGCATGTTTCATGATGATTTATTCCTACATGATGTCTATACGTATGTTGTATAAATGGGATGCTAACATATGGATGCAGGTTGATGTGCATGATTTGTTGATGTCATGCCTTATGTGTGTAATGCCAAGATGATGATGTATGCATAGTTAAATGATGCTAATGATGATATAGATAGGATCTTGTGCTTCATGTCAATACAATGATGAAATAATGATATGCAATGATGTTAATGCAATGTGTTGAATGAATGCTTTGTTTATGTAAATGCATCTAGATGGTTCTTAGATGAATGTGATATGGATAAACAAATGTAAAGTACAAATGTTTATATGATGATTTCTAAATGAATGCTTATGTTTAATGTATAAACTAATGTTGAGACAAATGGTTTTGTTTATGATTTGATAAAATATGACTAAGTGAAATGATAATGTTATGATAATGCAACTCATGGGTAACGAATAACTGCACCTTAATGCAATTAAAAGGATAATGAATGCATTTTTTAATGAATCTTAAATGGTACTGAATGCATCTGTAATCATTAATCATGGTAGGAAATGCAAGCAAAGACAATTTTATCATATAAATGAATCTAAATGTCATGATTATGCAATGATGAAATGATATAATGATACTAATGTAAGTAAATGAGAATGAACTATATGTGTAAAATGTAACTAAATGATATTAAATGCACGCTAATGAAGATTTTAGATTTTAATAAACCTACATGCAAGTAAATGATAATGAACTAGGCCTATACAACTACAACTAAATGTAATGCAATGGTGATGTGATTATAATAGATGAATGCAAGGTTGTTTTAACTTTTGCATGATGCACTGATGATGTATCAAAGTACTCTGACGTGATTCTATCCAAGACCAACTCAATTTTCAGATAACTCCTCATATTAATCTTGTTCACACTTGTATACAAAACCATGCATATGAATAAGGAATGAATAAATGGATGGGTGATATGCAACGAAATGCAATATAAACAAATGAGATGGAATGATGATCGATAGTGCTTTTATTTTCATCATTGAGCATGATAATATTGAACTTGGATGAGGCAGTAGGAACCAAGGATCGAGCATGGTACCTCCAAACAAAAAACATAAATAAACAAAGAATATGGACCCTCGATAATGGTTCATGCTCATATGGTTGAGGTGTACGCTGTAGTCAGCAAACCATAGTGATCCATGACTATATTTTCCATATGATCACGTAGCTTAGTGAACTTCCCACGTAGACACCATTAGGACATGCCCCAAAATTTCATCAGAATAATTCACAGAAGACATACAAACAATGCTTAGGAACCATCCTAGCCACTCTAATCACTTGTGGATATCCCGGAGTAGCATAGGAACCTGATATAAATGAACTAACAAACCAACCAAGTACTTGATAGCTTAAACATAATTTTCTTGTCAAAGAAAATGTCATCTTGTCTTTGTTTTGGTAAGGAAGGATGCATCCTTGTGAAGACAGTATGCATGTGGATGTTGATTGTTTGGTTGATATGATAAGTGATCATCATTTGATTATTTCACAATGTTTGTTTGGTATCTACTTTGAAAAATGTATGTACATAGCGTTGTCCTATTTTTGATTGATTTGTGATGTTTTCTAATGTTTTTGAATTTTGATTGGTTTCCAATGGTTTTGTATTTGTGATGATTGTTTTTGAATGTTTTTGTATTTTGTGAGATAGTTTTGAATAAAGAACTCAATGAATCACAAGTAATATAGAATCCACTTCCATCAATAGGTCAAGGGTATTGCCCCCTGTTTTAGACATGACTATGGAAAAGTGGGATGCATAATGCATGAAATACTATCTTTGATTGCAGATCAATAACAAGCGCCATGGTTTGGACGGATGGATGTGTGGATGCAATGAAAGTGATCGCAACAAGCTTGAAAGAGAAGGGAGCCATAGCCTTTACGAGTTCACCAAATGATACTCTGCAAAATGAACAATGTTAGACTAAAACTTGTGGTCGTATAACACACAAAAGCACAAGAAACAAAGATAGATGCTAGTGTCAATCAACCAAAAACTAGTCTAAGTAGGCACATCAAAAGAGACACTAAAAACATGATGAAATATTTAACTATGGAAGCAAATACAACAAGGCATCTCCAAATGCCTTCTAACATGCTCTTAGCTCCTTCTCCCTTGTTCCTCTCCTCTCCAAGTTCCAAATTAGGGTAGCTATCAACAAATTTTTGCACTATGGATGCCTTATGAAGATTCAAGATTGAAATGATGATTAATCTAAAATGTTATGCAAATGTGAACAAGAGCTAAAATGAGAGATTTATCTAATTAGCTAGTGTTGATTTTAAACCAAAAAAGTGAATATGATTGATTTATGCTAAATGCTCTCTAAAAATGACTATAATGTAAATGCATACAAGTTTTTAGGATCTGGATTATCAAGAAATGGGCTCTATTTATAGGAAAAATAGAGCAATGGAGGGTTGAGATTGAGTAATCTCAACAAGGATCGGGATTGAATGATATTCAATCCATGTGAGGGCTTTCAACCCAATCCGAGGATGACAAGTGTCAACATGAGATGAGTTGAGAGTAGAGGGAATAAGCATTAAATGCTTGACATGACCTGAGAGTTAACTTGGGAGTTAAGGTTAAGGTTGGGTTGAGTGAAAAAATTCATTATCCAAAGAATAATGCTTTTATCCAATGGATAAACTCTTGTGCAAAGGTTAAAGGGATAACCATGGTCAAAGAAATAAATGCTTGAGGAGACACATGGGTCACATGAGGGTTGATTTTAGGGGTCAAAGTCCCTAACCATGGGTGCAAGTGGATTTAACCATTAATGGTCATGTAAAAGCCATAAGTGGTTTGGAAGACTTTAGAGGTTAAATTGTTGAACACACAAAGCATTTAATGATTTTCAAAGACTTTGAAGTCTTTGAGAAGTGACTCCAAGTTTCTTAGGAATGTGACAATAATTAGGGGATGGATTAGGCTAATGAGGAAGTGTTTAGAAGAATCTAGAAGGGGGTTAGGATTGCAAGTGGATTTGGTGGGTGAGGAAAAATAGGATTTTTTATTAAAATAAAATTCATTTATTTCAACAAATAGGTGCAATTTGCATTTTTAGGAGAATCCAGGTGGGGGGGGATTTAATGATTGGAGATGAATTAATTAAATGTTAATTTAATTAACTGATGGCTAGTGGGTTTTTAATCAAATAAATAGTGAATATTCATTTAATTAAAATGCACAGATTTATGTGACTATAGGTGTGACAGTGAATTAGAGTATACAAATTATAATAGAGTTGTTGAGATTCTTGATCGAATCTACTGTAAGTAGTTGTTTAGATATTTGATCTTATTAGGAACTAAACTTGTGCATATGTAGATGCAATTTTCTCAATTCATTTTTTTGTCTCTATCTCTTGGCAGTGAGCCTTCTGGTAGTAAGTTATTGTAATCTAAGAAGTGATTGCTCCGAGTAGTGATCCCTCCAATAATGAGCCTTGTAATCTCATATAACTAGTTATATTATCTTGAGAGTTAACCCTCTTTGTGGTTTTTCCCATTTGGGTTTTTCACGTATAAAAATTTTGGTGTCTCTCTTATGGTTGTGTATCTCTTGTATTCTAGCTATGTTGCATACATTTCTTTTAAGCTGAGGTTAATTGATAATAAACTAAGTTTTAGAAGTTTAGTTTTAATTTTAAAAGGGGAATACCGATTCACCCCCTCTCTTAGTATTTCATACTATTCAATAGTTTTGACCGTTAATTGCTTGTACGGATGCATGACATGTGGATATGTTGTTGGTTATGTTCTGGTGATTGTAGATCAATGAATTGATCTTTGGAAGATGTGTTTTGCTCCTCTCTTTCTCCTAGAGTGGATCAATGTGTGTATTTTTGGTTCAGAAAGTATATTTTGATTAAGGCCAACTTGGTTTAAGTTTTTGATGATCTATCTTGTATATAAGGATGTATGTGGTTAACTATGTGATGAGGCATGGAGTGTAGATGTATGATGCAAAGATAGTTAGTGAGGTTCAGTGAAGAGAAGAAGAAGAGTTATGTTCTAACATTATGCAAGTTATGCTAAGACTATTATAGAGATTTGAGATAGAGTGTTGGTAGTTGAGGTCAGAGTTGTGTGTTGATGTTGGTCACTTGTTGCAAAGTTCAAGGACAACTTCATGATCAGGAGATCCTTCTTTTCATGTCATTTTTTGTATATTGCCTTGAGTGTAGTTAGCTTCAGGTTTTGCAAGTCCTCTTTGTATCTTGGCCTATGAGTAGGTAGCCTTGGTGTACAAGTCCAGACAAGTGAGCTCTTTTCTTTATAATCTGATATGCATAGTGGATATATTTTGTGGGTAGGTTCTCACCATTCTTTTTCTCTACTTGGGTTTTCCACGTATAAATATTGGTGTTCATGTGTTGGATGTGTGTTGTTGATTAAATATTTATGTGTTGCATCAATTGTTTGTTTGGATTGATTCAACCCCCCCCCCTCTTAGTCCTTCCTTGGATTCAACAATTGGTATCAGAGAAAGGTTCTTCTTGAGTAAGCTTAACTGCTTGAGGTAGATCTGGTATGGTGCAAGACATGCATTAAAAAGTTCTTATCTTTGATGGTATAATTATTCCATATTGGAAGGACAGAATGGAGTCACATTTGGAGACATTGCAAAATCTAATTTGGGAAATTGTTCAAACCGGATAAACACTTTTGCAGGGTGGTGCTCAGACTCCAGATGAGATAAAATTGAAGGAGGCTAATGTAAAGTATAGAGAGATAATTCTCAATTGTAGAAGTGATTCATTGTTTGGAAGTGTGAAAGGTTTGAAAGAAGCTAAAGCTATGTGGAACAAGCTATGTTTGGCATATAAAGGAGATCCAAAGACAAATCTGGCTAGGCTAATGAATTTGAAGTAGAAGTATGAGTACTTGAGAATGTTTGAAGATGAGAGTGTTGAGAATTGTTCATAGAGTGACTGATCTTGCTAATGGTATTAGAGTTGTCTATTGAAATTTAAAGGAATGTGATGTTGTGCATAAGATTTTGCTTACTTTTCCTAAATCATACAAGCCACGGAGATGTGATATTCAAGGTAGTAATGAATTGAGTAAGTATACCATTGCTCAACTTATTGGCACCTTAGCACCCTACGAGATTTCAGAAATGGAGCAAGAGAAGATAGAAAAGAAAGAAGCAACATTTAATGTTTCAAGACTTAATGATCTAGAATGCAGTGGATATCTAGATGAAGATTAATCAAATTTTGTGAGAATATTATAGTGTGGCACTGAAAAATACAAAGGTAAGTTACCTCTAAAATGTTTTTCTTATTATAGAATTAGACATTATGCTTCAAATTGCACTTACAGAGAAGACTATAAGAGAATGGATGATGATGAGAAGAAGAAGAGGTTTAGAAGATGCAATTTCAATAGAAAGGAGAAGAAGAGCTTATGTTCTATTGAAGAACATATATCTGAAGATGAAGTTGATGCTGAATCAAATGAAGAATCTTTGTTTCTAGAAATTAAGGATAAGGAGAATGTTTTGGATAAATCAGAAGAAGAGAAATCAATTATGACTACATTGCATGCTAAGATAGAACCGAATACATGGATTATAGACTCCAGATTCTCAAATCATATGACCAATGATAAAGACAAGTTCATTAATATGAAGAAATGTGATGGAGGATCTGTGAAGTTTGCTGGAGAAGATAGTGTAACTATGATGGACTTGAAAAGCACTGAGAGGGGGGGGTGAATTAGTGACACCAAAAATAAAACTTCTGCAAACACTAACCGGTAGATGAACTTAACAAATCTTTTAAACACAATGCATGCAATCCAAAATGATATAACAACATCCACAAAAAGTAAAGCATCCACCATAACACAAGTGTTTGTATGTGGAAAACCCAAATAGGTAAAAACCATGGTGAGATGGAACTCACAAGTTACCTATCTACAGTAATAGATAACTGATCGGTTAAGGTCTACAAAGTGCTCTGCTAGGAGTGAATCTTGGTAGAGATCCCAAAGCTTGATTAGAAGCTTATACCCTGTTAAAGGTAGTACCCTGTTAGGAGTAACCTCGGTGGAGGATTTCTGAATCCAAACTAATGGATCACCCTATTAAAGGATTTATACATTGAAGCTTGTTAGAGCTTACCCGATTAGGGGATTTGATTATGTTGTAATTGTTAGAAAATAGCAAGAATGGTTTGATCTATTATGAGTAGCACAATACTTGCTTGATCAGATCCTTTTAAACATATTAAACACTACTCTTCTGCATACTCTGCAACTTAAGTTCTCTTTTTCCTTTTGCACATAACATAACACTTTCACTTATTACAAAATAGTTCATTGCGATATCAATATATAGACCTTATGATTTCATGTCGGCCTTAAGAAATCATAACACAATTTCCTAGGTACAGTGTATCTGGACAAGTGATTATAACTCATCACAAGAATTATCGCCAAGCAGCCGGTGCTAGTAACTCATCACAAAATATGGCAACTCATCACAAAATTACCAAATACCTGTTGGAACAATCAAATACCAGTTCGAGTAAAACATATGAACTGTTGTCCTTGAATCTCCGCTTGATCTCCATCTTGATCTTCATCTTGATGTCAACTTAGTATAATCACATATTGTCTGTTATGCACATACCGGTTAACACAAAGTACCGGTTAGAGATTAACCACTAAGTATACCGGTTAACAGTGTAAATAATTGAAGGTACACCAGTAGTCAATATAATCATGTGTGTGTGTGAGTGTTTCATCAATGACAACATATGATGAATACATTAAAATCATCATCAAGCCAACAATCTCCCCCTTTGGCATTGATGTCAACACTTAAAATTTTTTACAGTAATACTGCTAAGTGTGCATACACAACAAATTTACACATATACTCATTCTGCCCCTTAATGCATACAATTATACAAAAGTTTCAAAAACACACATACATATTTCTACTCCCCCTTTGACAACAATGCCAAATTGAAAAAGATATATATATATATATATATATATATATATATATATATATATATATATATATATATATATATATATATATATATATATATATATATATAATTTGCATCAAAGTGTTTAGCATATACAAACTGAAAAAGCAAAGTTCAGGCATAAGCAATTCTCATGAAAATAACATTGTAGCTCTTCTTAAATTGTGACAAAGCATGGATCCATGATTCCAACACGTTCTCAGTATACTCGAATGTAGACATTAGCTGTGAATGGAATTCTTCCATTGAGTCCAGTGTGTAGGTTTCAGGAGTTGCAAGGATAGCTTTTGGATTAGAGTAGGCTCTCTATAATATGTCTACTTGTGATGTGAGCAGACTCTTGAGTTCCTTGAGAGACCAGAGTCTCTTTTCCTTCTCATTGTCATATATGTCCAGCCTGGTATGCAAATCATCTACAGATTTACTAATGGCAAATATAGAGTCCTAAAGTGGGACATATGCCTTGCATATCCTTTCCACCTCTTGCTCTATTTCTATTTGTCTATTTGAAATGTCAAAATAAAAGAAAGAAACGTTAGAGGTGGAAGTAAGATACTTTCCTCCTATTTTAATAGCATTTCTCAACAAATCTTTGTTGTGTGACAGAGCCATTTTTCCACTATAAATATCCTTTGCCAGTTTTTCTCCTTACTTCTTCTTCTGACTCTTTTCAACATAGAGTTGAGCAGCATCTTCTAGTGACTTGATTTGATCAAATGCATCTGCAACTAATTGACCAAGTTTGCTAATAGGTGTAGGTAGATGTGCTATAGATGTTTCCAGTAGCAAACCAGATAAAATATCTACTGCAGTCTGAATTGTTTCAACTTCAACCCTTTGCTCTTTCAGTCTCTTTTAATGTGCTCTAGATTTCGTGACACTTGCAATCTTCATCATTTCTAATGCGCTCAGGTTGTTCATATCAATAGGTCCTAAAATACTTAAAGAACCATCATCATCTTCATAAAGTTGCTTCTACTTTGCTGGTTCAAAGGATACAACCTTAATGATTTATTTTTCTGTATTCTTCTTTGTTTCCTTCTCAGAGGACTGTGTGATAACAATTTCAGTAGGCTCCTTCTAAATAACTTGAATGACCAGTTGAGATTGGGGTTTCTCCAATTGTGTTGTTTCTGGTGGATTGTCCACTTTTAGTTGAGTTGTTGGTTGCTCAACTAAGGTAACATGTACATCAATAGTTGCAGGAGGCTCCATATCTGGTGCAGTGTTGTCTCCAAATAGATCAATTGTGTCTTGAACATCATCAACAAGATAAATAATGGAGACATCCTTTTTCTTGAGAGGATAGACCTCATCATCTTGTATAATTTGTTCTTCATCCATTTTCGGTCGATTAACATCATCTACAACATTATCCTCATTCATAGAGGATTGGATGAATTATTCCATTCTTTTGATTTCATAGGCTATTCGATGGGTTTCAGTTTCAACAATTGCCTTATTTCCATTGAGTAACTTCAATCTTCTTGCTTTGAACATAAACTGAGATTTGTATCAAGCAACTAAAGCACTAATATCATCTTTAGAAAGTTTAGAAAAATATTGTACAAATATTTCATCAATGATTTCTTTTTCTAATTTTATAGCTTCCTCCCATTTGTTCAAAAGAATAGTGTACAAAGAATTTGAGATATCCTTTTCCAATTCATGTGGATATCTACTGTAATGACACAAATGAGTGATTACCTATTGAATGACTTGCTCTTTCTCATTTATAGTGAAGGAATCAAAATGCTCTTTGACATTGTCAAACCTATTCCTTCCTAGTGTCTTCATTGTTCTTTCAAAATGGTTTTTAGGCTTGAAAGATGCTATATCAATAGGTGCATTTTCCTTTGGTACTTCCTTAACTATTTTTTCTACTCTACCGGTATCCTTCACCTTCTTAGGTTCTTCTTCAGTATCTAAACCTTCGTATTCTGGTTGGAGAATAAGTTTTTGATTCCTCTTCTTTGGTGCATTCTCCTTCTTTGTATATACTTTAGGTGTCGGTTCCTTTTTGGTCAGGACACTTCGAGTCACCCTTGTAGTCTTTATCACTGGAGGTGAGTCAGTTTTCTTTTTCTTTCCTTTCACATTAGTGATAGGAGTAGTATTGATTTCTGCTGGTGCATTTTGGACTGCCACAATGTCCAATTTTGCCTTCTTTTTGTCTTTGGGAGATGCTAATAGGGTATTAGCATAACCAACCAGTAGATCATAGTTCACCTCATAACTTATGTCTTCCATCTCTTCTTCTCTTGGCTCAATTGCTTGCATCAAGCAAAAGTCAGTGATAACAGTAAAGATTATGTCTTTTTAAAAGTGTCTTACCACATCTTCTAGTACTCTCATTCTCATGCTCATCTTTTTCTGAAATTTATTAAAATACTTATTCATGGTTGGAGAGAAAGTATTCTTTACAGCCTTAATGTTGTTCTTGATTTGTGTAGAGATTGGTAGGTTTTTTGACCACTCAATGTCTCCAATTCCTAGTAGAAAGTTCTAGAAATAGAAGAATAACCCGGCCAATAGCTGACCATACTTGAATTTTTGACTGTTGTCCTTTTTACTAGATTGCAAATTTTGAAATAATTGCCTTTTGATGGCTTCACAGAGATCATAATTTGCATTATCAACAATCATTCTATGAGCTGTATGAATTGCTGCAGATGGAACACTATTAAGTCTACTAGAGTAAAATACTGAGTAGCTTATCACCATTGCTGCTAGTTTTATTGCAGGGTCTCTAATATTGTTGATAGAAAAGGCACACTTATCAGAAGTAGAACCGGTTAAAGAGAATACTGTGTCTTTTGAAATTCGTCTGAGAACGGGTACTTCACCGGTTGAGAAATAACCAGTTACAACATGAATGGCTTCCTTAGTTATTGTGTGAGTTCACTCTAAATACATATTCTCTCCATGAACTCAACTCAAAATGATTATGATATTCTCATCCTTGAAATCAAGTAAGCGGCATTATGAAAACCCTAACATACTTTGTTTCAATCTTTCCGTTCTCATCACAAAGTGATTTCAACTGTGTATATATTTATAGAGATCCTAAATCTTCTATCTTGCAGTCAATATAACTAGATAAATCACCTTTGATCAAAACTCTACTTGGAACTTGTGACAATGCATTATATGACACAATTTGTTCTACCTCTACAGCTTCCATAAGCTCAGAAGTAATCATTAACCTCTTTACAGTCTTTGAAGTTGATGCCATTCCAGATGAACAAGATTCGAAGTAGGATGTTCGAAGAAATACCTTGTTTTGCACTCATTGCCCCATTTACTGATTGAAATGCCCAAGTGCACACCAGTTCAACCTTATGCAACCTTCAATTCAGCTTAATTACACAAATCACAAAGCAATTCAGCAATTGACAGCAAAACAATCTTTCTCAGCTCAACAAGCGCTCCAAATTTCTTTTCTCAAATGTGTTAGGGTAAAAATGACAAAGTAAAACTCACTTTTATCCTTTTTACCTACTGCATTAAATTCTCACCCATTAGGGTTAAAAACCCTAATTTCACCACTCAAGGAGAAAACTGGTTGATAACATATTGACAAAAAGTTACCAAAATTTCATGTTTCAAAATTCTTTTACCGCTCATTTTTCTCAAGGGGTCTAGAGGTAATTTGACCGTTAAGCTCCCCTTAGCCATATTAAAAAGGCTTAAGTCACTGGTGTAGGGTTCTCTTCACTAGGTGAAGGAATAGTTTCTTCTCCAGGTGAGTCATCACTTTTCTTCTTCCAAATCTGATTCATTTCCTCTCTGGTTTCTTCAGCATTAACTTTCTGCTTTCCTTTCTGATCTTTAGAAGAATTGACCAGTTTGCTATTTATGGATCTACAGAATTTTGCTAAGTGCCCCGATTTGTTACAATGATAACAGGCCATACCAGATGATCTCCAAGGTCATGCATTGCCTCTTCATGTTCTTCTTCTGTAGTTCATAGCCACATGACCAAAGTTATTATAGATGGTGCAAATAACATTTGTTACCTTTTCCATCTCAAATGGACTAAACCAATTGTCATAGGGTCTTTGTCAGTTTAGGTTTACCTGGTTGTCAAAGTTCCTCATCCGGTCACCATTTGGTCTTGGATGCATGTGTGGTATAGGATTATTCATTCCATATCTACACTCAACAGATCTATGTCCATACATTCCACATGTGAAGCAATGACCTTCAAATTTCTTGGACACATACCTAGCATTAGTATTGTAACTTGCATTTCTATTAGGTTTGTCTCTGCAAACATTTGTAATGTGACCAGGTTTATGGCAAACAATACAAACAGGTTTAAAGACCTCCTTACCAGTAGGCTTATTGATCTTAGGAGAAGATTTGTTCTTAGAAATGTTGCTCTTTGTATCGGAGGATTCACCTTTTCTAGATGTGTGAAAACCAAGTCCAAAGATATCACCCTTCATCCTTTGTGATTGGATTTATTCTTCCAGCATGGTAGAAATTTTGTTGAACTTCTCCAATTTCTCATTAGCTTCAGTAAGCTATTTGGTGAGATCTTCATTATGCTTTGACAGGTTCTCTCTTAGAGATGATGCAAGTTCAAGATCTAGCAATAGGTTCTCCTTTTCTTCTCTTTCAGCAACCAAATGCTCATGCATAGTGACATTTTCCCACTTGATCTTGGCAATCCCTTGATCTCTTTCCTTGATAAGATCTTCAGCAGCTCTTCTAGCTTCTAGTTCCTGACTCATGCAGATAGTGAGACCTTCTAGCTCTCTCCTCAAATTCAGTTTCTCACCGTTTAAATTTTCAACTTCCTCTGCTAAAGAATCAATATTGGCTTCATCTAAAGAACTATTATTAGATATCTCCAATAGTTATTCAATTAGCTCTCTCCTTTTGACTTGTGAATCTTTCAGTTTGACCCTAAGGGTTTCAAGCTCATTTCTACTAGCTTCTAGCTCTCTAGCCATCTCGAAGTAGCTCATGTCCCCCATGGTGGTTTCAAGGCTCCCTTCCAAGTGATCAAGCTTCAAAGAAGTTAGGCTTTGATACCAATTGATGGACTTGAAAAGCACTGAGAGGGGGGCGTGAATCAGTGACACCAAAAATAAAACTTCTGCAAACACTAACCGGTAGATGAACTTAACAAAGCTTTTAAATACAATGCATGCAATCCAAAATGATATAACAACATTCACAAAAAGTAAAGCATCCACCATAACACAAGTGTTTGTATGTGGAAAACCCAAATAGGTAAAAACCACGGTGAGATGGAACTCACAAGTTAACTATCTGCAGTAATAGATAACTAACTGGTTAAGGTATACAAAGTGCTCTACTAGGAGTGAATCTTGTTAGAGATCCCAAAGCTTGATTAGAAGCTTATACCCTGTTAAAGGCAGTACCCTGTTAGGAGTAACCTCGGTGGAGGATTTCTAAATCCAAACTAATGGATCACCCTGTTAAAGGATTTATACATTGAAGCTTGTTAAAGATTACCCGAATAGGGGATTTGATTCTGCTGTAATTGTTAGAAAACAACAAGAATGGTTTGATCTATTATGAGTAGCACAATACTTGCTTGATCAGATCCTTTTAAACATATTTAACAGTGCTCTTCTGCATACTCTGCAACTTAACTCTTTTTCCTTTCGTACATGACATAACACTTTCACTTATTACAAAATAGTTCATCCCAATGTCAATATATAGACCTTATGATTTCATGTCGGCCTTAAGAAATCATAACACTATTTCCTAGGTGTAGTGTATCTGGACAAGTGATCATAACTCATCACAAAAATTACCGCCAAGCAGTCGGTGCTAGTAACTCATCATGAAATGTGGTAACTCATCACAAAATTACCAAATATCAGATGGAATAATCAAATACCGGTTTGCGTAAAACATATGAACCATTGTCCTTGAATCTACGCTTGATCTTCATCTTGATGCCAACTCAGTATAATCACAGATTGTCTCTTATGCACATACCGGTTAACACAAAGTACCGGTTAGAGATTAACCACTAAGTATACCGGTTGACAATGTAAATAATTGACACTGATAGTCAATATAATCATGTGTGTGTGTGAGTGAGTGTTTCATCAATGACAACATATGATGAATATATTACAATGATCATCAAGCCAACAAATTATTCGAGGTATTGGAAGCATTTCTATTGCTGGTAAGCATAAGACTGGTAATGTTTATCATTTTGAAGGATTAAGACATAGTTTGTTAAGGTGTTAGTCAGATGTGTAGAAAAGGGTATGAAGTTTTTTTTAGTAGCATCGAATGTGTGATTAGAAAGGAGAATACTGGTAAAAGAGTTGCAGAAGGATTTAAAACAAGTGGAAATGTTTACTATATTAAGGATAGAAAAGAAAGTAAGTTTTTTCTGACACAAAGTAATTAATGTTGTTTATGGCATAAGAGAATGGGACATGTCAATTTTGATAACATTATCAAGATTTGTAGATTTGAAGCAGTTAAAGATTTACCTAGACTTGTGAAGCCTACTAATACTGTGTGTAAATAATGTCAATTGGGAAAGAAGACAAAGAGAAGATTCAAGAATAAGGAGTATTCTACTATGAAACCTTTAGAGTTGATTCATATAGACTTATGTGGACCTACAAGGATAAGATGTTTAATTGGAGAAAGGTATTTCATGTTACTAATTGATGACTTATCTAGAATGACTTGGGTTACATTTCTAAAGGACAACTCTGAGGCTTTTAATAGATTTAAAGTTTTCAAATCCATGGTTGAGAATCAAGTAGATTCTAATATTAAGTGCCTACTATCAAATAGAGGGGGAGAATTTAATTCACAGGAGTTTGGTAATTTTTGTGAAATTCATGGTATCAGAAGGCATTTTTTTGCTCTGAGGACTCCTCGATAGAATGATGTTGTGGAAAGGAAGAATATGACTATTATTTAAATGTCTATATCTTTGTTAAAATATGCTAATCTAGCTAATGTGTATTGTAAAGAAGCAGTACATACTATTGTGTATCTTCTTAATACAGTGCAGATTAGTGTAAACCATACCAAAACACTTTATGAACTATAGAATGGAAGACTTCCTTGTATGAAGTATTTTACGATCTTTGGAAGAAAATGTTATATCAAAAGAGATGAAGATAATATTGGGAAATTTGACTCTAGATAAGATGAAGGAATCTTTATGGGATATGCTACAAACAACAAGGCTTACCAATGTTTCAATAAGAGGCTAAACAAAATAGTAGAAAGTACAAATGTGAAGGTATGAAAAGAATGGAATTGGATTGAACCTAAAGATGAGACTAGTTTTGAGATTTCTAGTAGTTCCAGAGATGACAAGTTATTTAAAAGAAAGCAAAGAGAAGGAATCAAATGAAGAAGAAGAATAATAAGAGGAAGATTCAGCGAAAGTTCATGCCAAGTATGTTCAGAAGAATTATTCAAAGAATCAAATAATTGGAGATAAATTAAAAGGTGTTTATACAAGAAGGGAGATTGCAGAAGCTGTAGATCAAGCTAATTACTATTTTTTATTAGTGATTGAGTTGAAGACTTATGAGGAAGCAATAAAATATGAAATTTGGATAAAGGTAATGGAAGAAGAACTAAATTAGATTCAAAAGAATAAGACTTGGGGACTAGTACCTAGACTGGTGGATAAGAATGTAATAGGAACTAAATGGTTATTCAAAACTAAGTTGAATGAGAAAGGATGAGTGAGAATAAAGAAAGCAAGACTAGTATATAAAGGATATTCCCTAATGGAAGGTATAGGCTTTGAAGAAAATTTTGCTTCAGTAGCAAGGATAGAAGCTATTTGCATGTTTCTTGAGCAATCAGATGGATTCAAATTGATAGAAGATTTGGATATGATGTGTAGATTGAAGAAGGGATTGTATGGACTTAAACAGGCACCTAGAGCTCAGTATGCAAGATTGGAAAGATATTTTCTTCAACATAATTTCAGGAAAGGTACAACAAATTGTAATTTTAATTTCAATTTTGACGGAGATATATAAGTTGTTGACTGTTATTGTTTATGTCGATGATATTATATTTGGAAGAAATGATGATCTATGTAAAGAATTTTCTAAGGAGATGCAGAATGAACTTGAGATGTCAATGATTGGTGAGTTGTCTTTCTTTCTTGGGTTGTAATTTATTCAACTAAAAGATGGAATTTTTATTTCTCAGAGCAAGTATGTGAAAGAAATGTTGAACAAGTTTGGTTTTGATGATTGCAAACTGGTTACAACTCCTTTAACAATTGGATGCAAGTTGAGAAAAAATGATAAGTCTCCAAAAGTTGAATAGAAAAAGTACAAATTGATGATTGGTGGATTGTTGTATTTGACTGCATCCAAACCAAATATCATGCAGATTGTCTGTCTTCTAGCTATATTCCAAGCGAATCTGAAGGTGACACATGAAAAAGATGCGAAAAGAATTTTCAAATACTTGAAAGGTACTGTGGAATTTGGACTTTGGTACAAAAAGGTGGAGATTTTATGTTGAAAGCCTATACTGATGCAGATTGGGCTAGAAGTGTTGATGACTGGAAGAGTACTAGTGGTGGTGCATTCATTTTGGGGGATAGATTGGTTTCTTGGTTTAGTAAGAAACAAGACTTGATTTTCGTATCTGTTGTTGAAGTAAAGTATATTGCATTGAAATCTTGTTGTACTCAAGTGATGTGGATGAGACAGACTCTTAAGGATACCAAGGTAGCATATAATGAAGCAATTCCTATTTTGTGTGACAATACAAGTGGAATAATTATTTTGAAGAATCATGTTATGCATTCAAGAACACATCATATTTCTATCAGATATCATTACTTAAGGGAGAAATTTGTTGAGAAGGAAGTTTGATTGGAATACATTTCTACAAAAGAGAAAGTTGCAAATATTTTAATTAAGGCATTGGTGAAGGATACATTTGAGTTTCTTTGGGAAAAGCTTTGGGTCATTACCCCTCCTTCATCTAGCTAGGTGCATTACGGGAATGCATCTTTCTAGGGGGAGGTTTCATGCCTATTTATTTTTCCTATATTGATGTTGTGGCTACTCTCAGGGGGAGTAGTGGTGTGTGTAGTGTTCCTGTGACCTTTATCCTTGATGGAAAAGGCAGAGAGATTGAGTTAGTTATATAAAAGGAGCAGTGATTGAGCAATTTGAAGATTGAGATTGGGAGAGATAGTGTAAAAATGTGATGTATACTTTTGGAGAGATATTGAGTAGTATTATTCTTCTTTGAGGTGAAGGTGTCGTCAAGTGTTGTCATCAATGACAAAGGGGGAGATTGTTGGAAGTATGCATTGATGTGTTGTTGTGGTTGTCATTGATGTCAAACTTGTTGTTTTGGATTGGTCTAGAATGTCTATGGTGTAGAGTTATCTTGTTCTGTTGTTGGCGTTGAAGATGTTGTATTGGTTGTTCAAGAAGTGTTTGGGTCTGGAGTCTATTGCTAATGTTGAGTGTTGTAGTTATCTTCATTGGATATAGTTTTGGTATCATGGATATGATGGTTCTATGGTCCAGAAACTTCTTTGTGTTCCCTGAGTGTTGTGGCATTGATCATTGCTAGTTGCATGATTCTATGTTAGACCTATCCTTTCGTTTGGATATGATTTGTGGAAGTGTGTTTGATATATTATGGGTCTCAACGTAGTGTGCGGAGATCCATATTTGAGTTATTTACATTGGAGAGTATGTTATGACTATCAATTTCTTATACGGATGCATAGTGTGTGGATATGTTGTTGGCTATGTTTCGGTGATTGTGAATTAGTGAATTGATCGTTGGAAAATGTGTTTTTGTCCTCTCTTTCTCTTGGAGTGGATCAGTGTGTGTATTTTTTGTTTGAAAAGTGTATTTTGATTCAAGCCAACTTGGTTTAAGTTTTTGATGATCTATCTTGTGTATAAGGATATATTTGATTGAGTTAAGTGTGTGATAAGGTGTGGAGTGTAGATGTATGATGCAAAGATAGTTAGTGAGGTTAGATAAAAAGAAAAAGAAGAGGTGTGTTTGAATGTTATGCAAGTTGTGTTGAGACTATGACAAAGATTTAAGACAAAGTGTTGGCAGTTGAGGTCAGAGTTGTGTGTTGATGTTGGTCGCTTGATGTAGAGTTCAAGGACAACTTCATGCTTAGGAGATCCTTTTTTTCATATCATTATTTGTATCTTCTCTTAAGTGTAGTTAGCTTTAGGCTTTACAAGTCCTCTTTATATCTTGCCCCATGAGCAGTTAGCCTTAGTGTGTAATTATGGAGAAGTGAGCTCTTTTCTTTGTAATCTAATATACATACTGGATATATTTTGTGGGTAGATTCTCACCATGGGATTTCCCTGTTTGGGTTTTCCATGTATAAATATTTTCCCTAGTACTTCCTTCATAGAACATAAAAACAACATTCTTTGGAGAAAACCTATAATTTGTCTATCATCATTTAAAACTTGCTAGTGATTCACACTACCAAGTATGCTTGGTCTATATACCACCTCAACATTGTACATTTTATCTTTAAAATTGGGATGAGGTGGAAAGAAGGATGTTAAAACAGCTAAAGAATCATCTTGACTATTTTGATCCCTTAGAACAACTTCTATTGTAAAGGCTTTGAATCCTTCAATGTCTTAACCTTTGGTTCTCAACAACATATATATTCTTGATTTGCTTAACTATAAGCTCCACATCTCCCTTAACTCTTAATTGTCTAATTCCCATTTCTTTTATTGCTCTCAACCATAATAGTAAAGCCTCATATTTGGTTGTATTATTTGTATTCTCAAATTTCAACATGTAAGAAAAAGGGAATATATAATCATTAGGAGAAATAAGTCTATGCCAGCACCAGATCCAAAAGAGGAACAACTTCCATAAAATTCTAAGGTCTACAACTCATTTGAAAGATCAGGTTGGATTGTTTCAATATTCTTTTCAATAGTGGAAGTGACCGTGTAAGTGCCAAGGCGTGTATCTACATATAGAATCTGAGACCTTGGGTCTCTAGATTTTAACACTGTGAATTTTTCTTTAAGTTCTCACTCTAGGAGAACCCTTTTTCTCATCTAAGGTTAGGATAGCATAAGACTGATCCATTTGAATATCTTCTTCTAGCTATTTGCAAAAACTTCTACTTACAAACATCATGTAGCTTGCATGAACGTAAGCCACTAGGATTGTGAGCTTTAATCTCTTTTTAGAGAATAGGGATAAAGTTGCTTGAGCATCCTTAATCTATCCTAAGATAGGCACCTCAGAAGAGTTCATTGCATAATATTTTCATAACAACAAGTGATTTTGAAACCAAGGGCTTTGGCTACTTGAGCAGGCATAACATTGTCGGAAGCTCCCAACTCTACAACACAATTGTTCAATCTATACCCATTTATATAGAGAGATACAAAGAAAGGCTTTGTCTTTTTAGGGAGACATTTGAGATCAAAATAACTCCAATGAGAGTTTGATCAATTTTGTATCTCAACCAGTGTTAGGGTCTTCATCAAACACATATGTGTTTAAAGGAGAGGGTAAGGGTTCTTCTTTAATAAACTTGGCAATCCTATCAAATTCATCAAGGTTGAGTTTAAGATATTCAGTTGGGAAATCTAGATTTTAGTATTTTTACATGACTCTACAATATCAAAAGATGGAAGTATTTCATTGGAACAATAATTGGATGATACCTTGGTAGAGGTAGTTTTGATTGATTGCTTCTGACTCTTTGCCTTTATAGTTCAAGGTAGCACACCTTGATAGGATGAATTTTGGACTTGTTGAAGTGTCACTACTCTATCCTTTAGACTCCTTTTCCTTCCTTTGAGTGTATTGTCCTTTGGTAAATATGGCACAATCAAAGCCATATACTTGGGTATATATATATATATATATATATATATATATATATATATTCCCCTCTTTCAGAAGCAGACTCATATTCAAAAAAAATTACAATGGCATCAACACTCTATGAGGGCTCTTTTTCTACTCGATATTCATCTTGTTGACCGTTTGTGAAGACCATCTATATAAACCTTTTCATTTCAAGACAAGGTGAGCCATCATGATCCATAGTCAGATGAAAATTACATGTCATGTGGTTTTCCTTACTTGCTAAGGGAGGAACTTCTATGGCTAGTCTTTGCATGGGTCCAGTTAGAAACAATCACTTTGAGAAAGTCCCTTGCTGACTATAATATTTCTTTGAAATCTCTTGGTATGATGGTTGATGGGAACCTTTAGGCATTTTTCTTTCCAAATAAATAATATCATTAGCCAAACTCTGAATCAATGCATCAATAGAACTGGTTGCTTCAGATTTACCAATTTGCATTTCTTTTTTCCATCTCCTAGATGTTATCAGATCATCTTCTATTAATATAGACAATGCTTGTTCTATTTCTAAATCAATTGTGCCTTCTCTTTTGATAGAAAAATTGACATCTGAAGATAGAGTATTAATAAAAAAAAACTTTAGAAGAGGATCCCCGAGTCTCATTTTTTTGGGGATTCGATTGGCCACCTTATTAAAAAATTTCCTACAAAATAACGCACTGGCTCATGCACTTCTTTCTTCATCGAATATAATTGAGCTACTAGAGTGTGATCATTCTCAGCAAACTTAAATTTGTCTTCAAATTTAGTTCTCATAGTGGCCCAAGTATCAATCATTACATTGGATAGATGATAAAACCATTCAACTGCATCATCGGTTAGGGATTCCACAAACAATCTAACAACAACATCTTCATGGTGGGCCCTCAATATGGAGCATGCTACAAAGAAGGAATCAATATGTTATTTAGGGGTAACCTTTTCATCTCCTCTGAATTTGGGTATTATTTTTCTTAAGCCTCTGGTTAAATCATGTAACTATGCCCCCAAATTAAGAGGTTCAATTGTATCTCCCCAAGGAACGGGCAGGGCCATATTCATCGGACTAATAATAGGAAAATTGACTTGTAAGAGTAGGATAGTGTTGGTAACAATGCAGCAAACTAAGAGGGGAGGGTGAATCAGTTTGCACAAAAACTTACTGCAACTTAAACCACAAAACATATCTAATAATTAATAGTTAAAGCATGAAACAACACCACATCAATAACACACATAACACCAATATTTTTGACATGGAAATCCCGATTAAGGGAAAAACCATGATGGGAACCTACCCACAATGAGATAATACCCTGCTAGGAGTAAATGTGAATATTACAATGGGGAATGCACATGCATTCAAGCACAGTGCCTAGAACTCACTGCATAAATAAGAAACCTAGAGAGGCTACAACCTTAAGGGAAGGCTCACTACATTATAGAAAGTCTCACTGACTTACAAAAGCATTCAGACAACAATCCAGATTACATGAACTATAAAAATAGCATCTCCATATGCTTGAGTATAGCTTTGGCTAAGCACACATTCTTCTCTACAACACTACTCTTCTCTTTCACACTTCCAAAAACTCAAATCACTTGTTTGCACATACAACTTGATCGTTCACTTGCATATACAATGCAGACACTCGTAGACATACATCTTACATGATTGTTACATTTATTTATACAAACACTCAACCTATATTTCAAGGTCAATCAAACCCTCAATACACATTACAAAATAATATCCTCACACACTACAATAATATATGTGAACAAAAACAATCTCGGCAAAGACATAGTCTGGACCCAAATCAATACCATAAATATGAAACACCTCCAACAATTATGCCTCGACCATCCGCAATATGCTACGACCACCAAGAACATCACATAACACGAAGAACATCACTAGACAAGGAAAATCTTCAATAACAAACACAATAATCAATGTGGACCACCAATAAGCATAGAACACGATCTAGAGACATTCACAAGCAATGTGAATTTCATCAAAACAACCGCAACAACTCGGATTACCAGAATCATCATCATCTCTCTACCAGAGCTCAAGAACATCAACACAACTGACTTTCAACCTGAAAGATTCACTTGTGGATATCTAAATCATGAACCAAACTAACTAAGGACACACATCAACATCCAGAACACATCCCACACATCTGCAACCAAAGATATAGTAATTCTGAAGTAATACAAAGCACAAACTAGAATATCAAATAATATGAACAACTACATAACATCCCAAATACCAGTTCTCATAACTCGATCAAAACTTCATGTAGACCTCTACAAATGGGAATGAACCATCTACAGACAACATACCAAAAGCCCTTTAAACCATATCATCTCATCTGCAATACACAGGCTAAACTAACTCATTCCATCAAACAACAACACTGGAATACACAGAAAACTTTCCAACAATCTCTTCGTCAACAATTTTCACATATGTTGACCTTAATGACAACATATTAGCCAATATCCAATAGATAGTCCCTACTAGAAACAATCATTCATGGGATGGGCTAGGTAGAGATTTTGGACAAGGGGGAGGAGGTGGTCTACTGTGAGACTTAGTTTTCCTAATGGATGGAGATGTGGAAATTTTTATGGATTAGAGAAAATCAAAATTGGGATTTAAAATGCCTTTCTTCCAAACACTTTTGGTGTATCTGTAAGGAGCCAAACTTTAAACCAACAAAAAAATACAGAGTCACCGACCTTCTTCTAGTTATTTGGGAGATGGTTTGGTTGATTATTTGGTTGGTCTCGAGGTGGCACTTGATTTATTCTATGAATTGGATTCCCTAGTATAGATACAATAGGGTATCTCCATACTCAATGTATTACCAGTCTAGGATTTTGAGCTAATTGGTCTTCTTTTTGTAAAGCTCTACTGACACTTTTGTAATCCTCAATGTTTCTCCTACACCTCCAAGCCAAAGTTCTTAGTTGTGTAATTAGGCCTTCTTGCTCATCTTTCTAGCCCAAATTTTGTTGGAGTGGAAAGATATCCTCATGAGGTAACACCATCTTGATTCATCACAAACAAGAAATTCATCAAAATTAACATGAAAGAGTATTTAATATTTTTCCCCAACAAAGTTGCCAAAAAATTGTTGGTTAACAAATTGGCCACTTAACTTTGTATTCTCACACCCAAACAAAATGGTAATTGAAACCACTAGTTGAGTCAAAAACAATGATATTTTGAATCTGCTCTCTGCTTATTTTACAAGGTGTATCTACCTTCTAATAGAAAGTAATAAATGAAAATATTTACTCTTTTAACCAGAAAGTAGAAGAAAGGCATAGCTTTTAACCAAAAATATTTAAAAGGTAATAATTAATAACTAAATTGACAATAAGATAGAATACAAATATTCTATACTGAACAACCAGATCACAACAACCTCCAATTAAATGAATATTATAATATCCATTCAAAGATGAATCATTCATAACAAGTGCTCAAATAAAAAAATTAATCACTTCTACAAATAATATGAAATTATCGAAACAAAGGTACATTCCACATAAGAAGAATAAACTATTTGACAACCATAACACAATGTTTATGATTCTTAGAAAATAATTCAAATAGTTTTCATTAATTGTTCGTTCAATAATAGTATCAACACCTTGCAAATAGTAAAATAAAAAATATTCTCGAGATACCACCCCCACCGCCCACCCCTCCCAAAAAAAAAAAAGAACATAACCCCTAGGCATTTTTTTGCTATTCTAAATTATAGCCATTCTTTAATAATTCTCATCCAAGTAATGACTTCTTGAGGACAATTATTATAAAGATAATTAAAAAAGATCTCAAAATAAAAGATGACCCTTCTAGAGCCATGCTGCATTCTTCTCTGGATATCAAGGAGACATGTGTCTCCCTCATTTATATTCTTCATACCATCAAGGTCATCTTCTACTCTCAGTGGCATTAGAGAGAACCGTGATTTTGAGCACAATAAAAAATGAACCAAAATTTTTTTATAGTACTAGAGTTTAGAAAGTGAGTTTATAAAGACTCAAGAGAAATATATTACACAAGCTCATGGGAGAAACATCTAAGACCATCAAAACAATTCCCCTGGAAAGAGTGCCCTAAAAAGAGGAGGTAAAAAAAATGAGGTAAATTGATTATAGCTTGTCTCTTTTCTTTTCTTCAACCACTTCCACGATGCAAAAAAATTAGAGCTCTTGTCGTTGTGTGTTTGGGATGAAAAAGAAATTATAAATATGGCAGTCATTTTAAGGATCAAGGCTTCTCTTGAAAATTCTGCTAACACACTTCTTGTGTCTTCTACCACTCACTAGTCATGAATGAATTGAATTGGTTGATGTCAAGAAAAACAATTTTCTCGAGAGTTGGAAATACTTTGAGTCAGGCAGTCGATGAAAAGTTAAATTGTCAAACCATGCTAGTGAAGGGTACACGGGTTCCAATATCTATAGATCGATCAACTACAAGAATTCATGTATTACAAAGACCGACAATAAAGACAAACATTTTAAGGATAGTCGGGTGGTTAGGAATTTATTAAACTATTGAATCAAAAGGAATGGTTCAAAGACTTGTTAATCTTGTTGAATGGGTACAAGGAATTGACAAAAGCTCGACTACAAAAAAGACTTAGTAGTTCTAAGTAAACGTGTCAGGGTGAAGATTGACATATGAACCAAGATATTAGACCTAAGGCGAGAAAATAAAAAATTCAAAAATTGAGGCAACACTTCCTTATATTTCACCTTCATTTGATTGATCTTCTTCAATAACCAAGTTGGGTTCTTATTCTTCATTCTATAAATTACTTTCTTCAAGACCCAATTCATATTCAAATTTTACCTATGTAATGTACCTACCCTTTTCTAAGACACTTATGACTAGGTGACCAAGTTTCACTATAGCTATAGTATAACTTCTTCCTTCTTAATTCATTCTTTGTCTCCATTTTTTGCCTTGGCCAAACTGTTCTTGGGCTAGTGTACAATGTTATGAGAGTTCTTCTTTGGAGGGAAAGTTTGTATTTGAAATTTCGTCCTTTGTATAGAAGTCTCAAGAGCCAAAGCTCATTTTATTGCCTCAAAGGTCTTAAATTATCCTTTGATATTCTTCATTAATCCCTAGATGAAGAGCATAGTCAACCTTCTTTCCGTAACATTAGACATCATTAGAAATATCTTTTGAATTCTACTACATAATTCTATTTAACCATATTTTTTTAGCCAAGAAAATTCTTAAAGCTTCCTATCAAACCTTTCTATCACTAGCTTGTGTAACTCATCATATGAGTTAATGGATCCATGACCTTGAGTGATCATTCCATGATACCACCATTCATGGGTTATACCCTACGAATGCAAGGTAACAAATTGAATTGCCTCATTTTCAATCATAATCTTATATATATATATATATATATATATATATATATATATATATATATATATATATATATATATATATATATATATATATATATATATATATATATATATATATATATATATATATATATATATATATATATATATATAGGTATGGTGTGAAGAGTCTTATAGGAGCAAGCTAGAAGTATCCTCTACCCTTGTGCTTCCATGCGATCTGGGGATTATGAGAAACTGACTTGCATAAGTTATGAAGTCTATCTCATATAATGAAGTTGTTGGCCCATTTTTTCATTGTGTCAAAAGACCAATCTATCAACACCCGATACAAACTATGTATGGATCACACGGGAGGTGGTTAGTCCCTTGTCATGAATCTAGAGGGGAGTGTTGACCATTTTGCCAACAATCTCCCCCTCAGTGTTACCCAAGGGGATTCGAACCCATGACCCAATGCTCTGATACCATTTGTTGCTCCAGTTTGTTATTGTGTCAAAAGAGTGATCTATCAGCACCCAATACAAGCTATAGAGATACGGATCACACGGGAGGCGATTAGTCCCTTGTCATGAATCTCGAGGGGAGTGCTGACCATTTTGCCAACAAAATTTGTCTTATGTAATAAAGTTTTACTAATAAAATATTGAGTCTAGCTTTATTGTTGTTGTTTCATACTAAATTGGGCACTCAATTGATATCAGAGCATGGTTATTGTTCACATAGCTTAAAAATATTGTGATAATCCATGTTCATCAATGATAATTTGAGTCTATTATGATATGTTCTTTGTGAGACTCTTGGATAGAAGTATTTGTGTAATATTTTGTCAGTTATTTTGTTCAAATCTTGTTGAGAAAGTATATAGTCTGAAAGATTGAGAATAAGTCTTCCAAGTAGCTATTGACCCTTCAAAAGTAAGACCCGTTGTTGAAGACAGGGAGGCGTTGTGAAGGATAGTCGTAAGCCGGGAAATTGTAGCAGTGAACAAGGACTAAAATTTCGAGTAGGGTCTAAAGCTTTCCTCAGTAATATTTGCTCAAAATGACAACATACAGAGGTATGAATGCTTCTAGTTCAAGATCCATGTCAGGACAAAACATTATTGATAATGAATTGTTTGATGATGAGAATGGATGCTTTAAAATCTCAAAGAATAGGCTATCATATTTAAGGAATGAAAAAAAAGCTTGTGTAGAAAAGAATAATAGGCAAACTGTGATAACTTTGCAAGTAAATAGGAAGGAAAGCAAGTCTTGTATGGATGATGCTGAAAATTGCTTGGATAGTTTTTCTGAGAGGAAAAGGAAAATAACAGATGAGAAATATAATAGATGTGTAGAAGATCATATAAATATTCTAAAATAAAATATTGAAGATGTAGTATGGGAATTAGAAAGAAAAATAAACAAGAAATCTTATAGATATGAAGAAAACTCAGTAGCCAGAAGAATGTAGAAAGAAAAATATTTGCAGAGGATAGAAGAACTTAACAAAGAAAAGGTCTACATTGAAAAATAAATAAATAAATAGAAGGTGAAAACAAAGCCTAATCTTTTGTGAAAAGAAGATAATTCTCATGTTACAAGGGCTAGGAAAATCTTGGAAAAGATAAATGGAAAGCAAGAAAGATCTCAAGTAAAGATGTCAAATATTAAAGTGTTGTTAGCTGATACTTCTAAAAAGTTGATTAATGAAAAAAGCCTTGAAACAACATGTGAATAATCCATCTATTTTATTGTCTTCTAAGCATGATGAAGCAGGTTCTTCCCAAATTAATGATGCAGAACTGAAGAAGGCTAATGAAGTAAAATATATCATTCTATAGAAATGACTCAAAGCATTCAAGATTAAAATTGTCTTCTAGGAAAATAAGTTTGCAGTAATTCTTAGCACAACATATTAACAGAATAAGAAGATAATAGAGATTGTCTAGCAAGATTGATTGAAAATGAAGAAAGCATTATGAATATAGTGGATCAATCTTTCTTTCCTGAGGATTTATACCCAGAAGAAATAAATCATAACGAATGGATGCTTGATCAAGTTTGTGGAAATAATAAGGAAAGTGTTCAAGATGAATATGATCAAAGTCTTGTTGACTATGCAACACATTTACTAGAAGAAAGTTTTGAAGAATCTTTTGAAGACAAAGAAGTCATAGCACAGATGGATGAAATGCTAAAACAAACTAATAATATTGCAATAGCTGATGAAATCATAAGACAGATGGATGAAATATTGCAGCAAAATAATTAGGGAAAAGTTTCAGCCCAGGAGGAGCAATTGTGCAAAATAGAAAAGCATGATTCCAAAAAGGTGGATCCCAAAAAAACCTATTAATCCTATAATTCTTGTCACAGTAGGACCAGATGTTAAATATGAATTTTCTACTATTTCAAATACAGGATCAGCAATTAGTATCTCCAAAGAATATGTCTTACCATCCCATTATTGGCAACCCCAAAATATTATAATCGAGGAGATAGGAGATAAGAAGAGGTTGGAGAGAAAAGAATGCAAAATCCCAATAAATATAGGAGAATTTAGTTATTCTTGTTCATTTTTGTAGGATGTGTTGGCATTATAACAGACAAGAAGAAGGTTGGCATTCTAATTACAATGAGAGATTGTTGGCATTTCAATAAGGCTATTGAGAAGGTTGTTGATAACTATGGATATAACTGATTAAGGATGATTATGGTCTTAATATTATTATTTTGTCATTGATGTCAAGAAATTGATTTTCTAATTCAGTATGATGTTGCCATATCTTAAGAAGTATGATTTGATGAGTATAAAGACGTCGGTAAAAGACACAGAAAGAATATGATGAATAAGGGGATAAGTTATTCAATGGGTAACTATTACCGAGTTAGACAATGAAGAGATCATGATGTTTAGATTGTTTTGATATCCTACATATGCTATTGTTTGAAAGGTTAATACTATACTATGTTACCGAGCAAAGAACCTAGTCAATAAACCCTAAGGTTATCGCTATCGGTTAATCAAGGCGGAATGTCTACCGAGTGAAGTTTAGTATTCACCGAGCTGTTACCGAGTTGTAACCGAGCTATAACAGAATGCATTAAATGTTTACATGTGATATTTAATGAAGGAAGCTGATGAGCTAGAGTGAATTAAATGATTGGTAAGCCGTGTATGAAGATTGTTAAAGAATCTATGGTAAAGAAAGATCGACAGGAAGATCTATAGCTCAGATTGAACCACAATACCCTAACAAAAGTTCCAAGGTGAAAATGCAAGTTCCAAGGCAAGGTAAAACATTTTCAGATCAAAGGATACATTGAACCTGGACAAGATTGAAGATCTGATGGCTATGATTGATCATGGGAAATGTGATCAAGGAGATTAAGCAGTTGGAAGATTGTTTATAAATAGGAAACTATTGATAAATAATGTATGCGGGCAAGTGTATGCATAGGGACGCTACATAGTGATTACCGAGCACAAAAGCTTGAAAACCTATTTTGATAACAGAGTATAGAGCCCAGCAGAGGAACAAGATAAGTCCTATGAATTGATTGTATTGAACAAATAAGAATCTTCTTTAGCATTTTTAGATGTGAAGTTGCAGACATATTTTTATTACTGTTATTTTGAGAAGTAGCAGAAAATCTCTTAACTGAGTAGACTTAACAGTCTTATTTGTAAAATCCTCTAGCAAGGTGACATTCTTATTGAGTGCTTGAAATCCTTTAACAAGGTCACTTCTAACAAAGTGAAGATCCTAACAGATTTGAGGGAAATCCCTTAAACAAGTCACACCTAGCAATGTGTTTGTAATCTTTAATAGGATTTGCTTTTAACCGAGCATACTCTAGAAGAGTATATTTCTTAGTGGGTCCGAAAACTCACAATGGTTTTTCCCTATTTGGGTTTCCACGTTAAATCTGGTGTTATGAGGTTTATATTGTTTATATGCTTTTAAGTTTGCATGTTTGACAGTTTTGGTTATATGACTGATATATATGTTAGCGAGGTTGAATCTGATGTTTTTATGGATGATTAAGTTTGTATGATTCACCCCCCCCCTCCCCTCTCATTTTGTTGGCTATTGGATTTGTACTTATATTAAGTATCAGAACTATTAGGATGATGGCATTAAAACCGATATTCTCCTAGGATGGGATTTGCTAAGCTAGTTTTCAATGGTTTCTTTTACCCAGATTGGTGTCATTTTGGGAAATGATTTGGGAGCTAAATTTGTTCATTTCAACCAAGATTCAGTTTGTATCAATGTTATTGGTAAATTTTATGCAGAGCATTATGGAACCTCCCACAATTACATTGCAACTTATCATTCTTGCTTCTTCACAAACTCAACTCTTCTTGTTTCACCTTCCTTCACTAGGCTTCACCAAGATGCCTAGATAGAACTATCAAACTCACCAACTTGTTCCAACACTTCCTAGGGCCTCTACATACCCTATACCACTTTACCCAATAGGATTCACTCACCCTATCAATTGGTTTTCTCACAAACCCTTACATGGGTCCCTAAATAGGCCAATTCTCTAGTAGCCTTGTTCAGCGGGTATTATGACATTTACTCAAAATAATTTAAAACACTTGACAAATAAATTGTATATCCAGATACCCTTTTGGAAGTTACCTAACATATGTTAAAATAAACTATGGGTCTTTTGGATGAAATACTCAGACCAGCACCCTACTACACACCAACCAGGCTCAATTAGCCCTCTTTTCCAAAGCAAGTACCAAAAAATGGTAAGAATACAACTCCAAACCCAAAAAAAGTCTTGAAAATGTTCCAAAACCATATATTTTCCTAGTTTCCAGACAATACACAATCATTTGATAGGTTAGATACTAAATCCCCGTTTTTTAGGCCTAAAACACTAGGGCCTCCTTGTTCAAACCCCAAAACTCACTTCTAGATCTTGAAACTTGGTATTCACCATGAATTTACCAACCCCTAATAATTTTTCACATAAAAACACTACCTCCTTAAGGTAGATATTTTGCTGCTATACTCATGCCTCCATTTTCATGCTTTTTCTCACTCAATCTCTTACCCTAGGGTATCAACACTTCATCTCCATGTTATTTCCTGCACTCAAACTTGTTATTAGATAATAATATACATCATTAATGACCCATTCCACAAGTAACAGAAACCACATAAAGTGGAACGGGTCACATTTGCATTGTGACTCTCAAAACAACAATAAAATGGCCACCTACAGTAGTCTTTAGGACAACCAATGAAAGTATATCAGATTTGAATGTAAAACCTTCAATAGTAGTATAAAATGATATTAAAAACACTCCTCTACATTTCCAAATCCATTTTAAATAAAAAATGAAGCAAAGAAGAAGAGTTTCAGACCAATAAAGTGCAGATTTTAGACCAAAATTGCAAGGAAAACCTTGTATTTTTATTGCCAAACCCCAAACTCTTACAATGCCAAGCAAATTTGACCCTTTGCCTCTTCATTTTGGATCATTTCAAACATATTTAAACCTCTTCCCTTCATGAAAACTGAAAACCAACTCTTAACCACCCATACAACCACTTTTGGGTGTTTACAACTTTAATTTATTGTCAAATTGACACTTTTAGTTGTCAATTGACAAATTTCTAACCTTTTTGCATCTTGAAACTTTCTAATCAACTTTATTACATTAATATAGTCACACAAGACCTTATGAAACTTAAAATTCTCATTAAAAACCTATTCTACCCATTGAACCCCATTACATTGCTCATTTTGACATTATTTGCCCAACATGGCAATTTTGACAACTTATTACAAAATGACTCATTACATGAGTTTGATGACTCCAAATGCCATTATTATCCATGTTTAAAATATCAAATGGTCATTTTAACCTCATAGACTTAATTATCTCATAAATCTTCATTATGGCCTCATGGTGGCCAATCTTGTCTTGGGTGCTCCTGCACCAGAAGGGAGTATCCTTCCCGATCCTCCA
This sequence comes from Cryptomeria japonica, assembly GCF_030272615.1. NCBI lineage: Eukaryota > Viridiplantae > Streptophyta > Pinopsida > Cupressales > Cupressaceae > Cryptomeria > Cryptomeria japonica. The sequence continues at coordinate 824,796,004 of NC_081414.1, read as the reverse complement.
CCATTTTTAGCCATCCAAAAAATTAAAGTTGCCAGCAGAGTGCCAAAGAAATATATTGGAAAGATATTTCCTTAAAAATTATGTTTCAGTAACCAAAATTCAAGGTTGGGGTAAGTTGCAGATAGTGCCAGGTGCAAATGAAATACACATTTTGTCCCCGAACCTTACTAAGGGAGAATTGGTTGTTCTAAAGGCATTAGTAAGGTAGTATAAAAAAGCACATATAATATTCAGCTGTAGAGATATTATGAGACATTTTCCATCAGATTACCATAATGTTGAATATTTGAGTAATGTATTTAGTCCTTCATGTAAAATATTACTATCCCAGCTAAGTCCATATAAGTCTAATATTGTCTTCCTAGACATCATCTATCTTGTTGTGCATTCTCATGCATGTCAGTTGGAATGGATAATCGAGCACAAAGATACTCAGATCAAAGGTGACTGGTATCATCTAGAAACAAGATCACTTCTACCAAAAATACTAAAACATACTTACAAATATAAGTATGTTATGGAATTTGACAATGTCTTTAATTTACTAGAAATTTATCTTATTGCAGACATTGGGCGTTGGCGTGTTTTAGAATGGTGGAACGACTGGACACAGGACCTAGGATGATATTGCAACAACTTAATGAATTTCATTGTACATAATTAGTGTCATGAATAATATATATTAGGAAGATAATATTAGTTATTTATTGCTTATATTAGACAATGCATTGTAAAAGCAAGGACTGACACTGTCAACCATCTGGATTGATAATCCTCTTTGAAATCTAGATTAATATATTTAAGCTTTAAAATGTAATGTCTTGCATCTCAAATAGCACAAGGGTTTATCTATGTCATGAAGTCAGCCACATTAAGATCTGACGGCAGGATGCAACCCTTTCTAAAAATCCATGATGTCAGCCATGTGAAGCTTGACAACAGGATGCAAAACCTGTATAAAAAGCAAGATCCTTGCAGCCACTTACGGGTGTTAAGTGGACCGTTCTCACTTTTCTAGGATTACAAAAATTGATAGTAAATAAATTAGTATATAGTGGGTCAGTAGGAAAGTTGTAAAAATTATTAAATAAATTGTAAAGGGCCTACATGAGCTTGCATATCTTAGAGTATCTACTCTATAATGACAATATTCCATAGTATGTACTACCATCTACCACTCCACTTCCACTACCTTCCAAAATTTACTCCTACTTTTTAATCTACTTTTCTTATCTACCACTCACATCTACGAGTATCGTCTACCACCTACATTTGTCGATCAAATCCATCTAACACTCACACCTACCGGTCAAATCCATCTACCCCTTGGCCTCCAACTACTATAAATAGAGGCATTGTGGGCTCATTGAAGACACCTTGAGTTGTGGTATCGAGTCTTGTATTTCAAGTATCGAGTCTTGTGTGAAGCTAGTCTTGTATCAAGAGTGTGATGCGAAGAGTCTTATAGGAGCAAGCCAGAAGTATCCTCTACCCTTGTGCTTCCATGCGATCTGGGGATTATGAGAAACTAACTTGCATAGGTTATGAAGTTTGTCTCATATAATGAAGTTATCTCATAAAATGAAGTTGTCTCATGTAATGAAGTTTTATTAATGAAATATTGAGTCTAACTTTATTGTTGTTGTTTCATACTATATTGGGCACTAGATTGGTATATAAGAGTAAACAACAATATGCTATGATACCAATTTAGTGTAGAACAATAACAATAAAGCTAGAGCCAATATTCTATTATAAAACTTCATTGCATGAGACAACTTCATTATATGAGACAAACTTCATAACCTATGCAAGTCAGTTTCTCATAATCCCTAGATCGCATGGAAGCGCAAGGGTAGATGATACTTTTGGCTTGCTCCTATAAGACTTCACACCACACTCTTGATATAAGACTAACTTCACACAAGACTCGATACCACAACTCAAGGTGTCTTTAATGAGCCCACAATGCCTCTATTTATAGTAGTTGGAGGCCAAGGGGTAGATGGATTTGACTGGTAGGTGTGAGTGGTAGGTGGATTTGATCAAAAGATGGTACTGGTAGATGTGAGTGGTAGATGTAGCGTCCTAAAATTGTGACACTTGCAATTTCAACTGCATTTCGGTCTTCACGATGGCGACGCAACACGCAACCTGAATGGAGACCCTGAAACTTGCTCACGACACTGAAAACTGCATTTTTCAAGCACCCTGGCCTGAACCTCCTTGCACCCTGCTGTCCCGGGAGGTGGGACCAGAGCGCCCAGCGCCCTGGTCCCCAGGACCATGGCGCCCAGTGCCCTGGTCCCTGGGTCCTATTTTGGGCCCGGTCTCCTAAGAGGTCTCGGGTCTTTTTGTTTGCAATTTGGAAATTAACTTTCCTGGTCGGCCTAAGGTCGGGAAAATCAGTCTATCAGCCCTAAATGACAAGTATATAAACTACATTTTTCTCTTTCATTCGATATGATGAGGAGGATATATGTAAAAGCGTGGAAATTATACTCAAGCATTCAAGCATTCAAGCATTCAAGCATTCCTTTTAAGTCTCCATTCAAGGCTAAGTGTTGCATTCAAGACAAGGATTCAACCATTGAAGAGGAGATCACATACTACATGCTACAACATACAACATACAACATCTAAACCTTCGCACATAAGGATACAAACATCCTTAGAACAAGGTATTAGTACTTATTTTACAGTCATTTACATTTACAGCACTTGCTCATTTCTTGGTTAATTCCAAAACCGGGGTTTGACCTAAAGGCAAACCCCTAATCCCTAACCCCCCAATTGTCTTCACTTTTCTGTGTGTAGGTTGCAGGTACGCGGCTGAAATTGAAGATCTGGAATCCTTGTGCAGAGACGAACAGATCCCCCTTCGTTTCACGGATTTTTCGGAGGACCGTGGCGCCAGGCGCCATCGTCCCGACAACTTTTGCTCAAATTTGCAGGACAGCGCCGTATCGACATTTTACTGCTAATTCCAGGTCCGCAGCTTCATACTGTATTCCTATCTCAGTTTATAAGTGAATCTTTATCACTTTCTATGCATGCTTAGCTTAATTCTCCTATCAACATTCTTTACGAACGAGGGTAGCCTTGCTGTCTTAACCCTTGAAACACATTTAGCATCCAATCTTGCATTGCGTGGGATTGGATCTTGTGGGTTTCAACCCCTCTTTTGAATGTAAAGTCTCTCCCCTAAGTGAAAACCATCGAATCCTAGCGAACCTCCCTTCTCTCTCCTCGGAGTCGGAAGAGGGGAGAACAACTAGGGTTTGATCGCGATTTTTCGCTTTACATTTTGGTGAACCCGACGTGAACATCCTTTCTGATTTTTCATGCTTAGATCTGAAAAAATTGATTACATTTTCATGTTTGATCTTTTGCAAAATTTTAGAGGTGATTGCATAAAAACCCTAAATTTTCTTTTTAGTAATTGAACCTGCGAAATGTCTAAATGTTAATGCCTGTTTCAGATCTGCCCTTCTATTACAAATTTTCAATTCATATTTGTGCTTTAATTCTGAAAATTAAGTGGTTAAATGTCAAAACCCTAATTTTTGAAACCCTCTTGATTCAACCTTTGTCTGACAATTTCATTGATCAAAACATCTCCAAATCAGCTGTAACTTTGGATTCCGCAATAAAATCACAATATCTTTCATCCCTGAAAATTTGGAAAAAAGTTGCGAGGACCGTGGCGCCGAGCGCCATCGTCCCCGACATTTTTTCCGAAATTTCGGGAGCGAGATCTTACTGTATTTTCTTGCTAAAATCCAGAATTTTGGCTGATTTTATCAATTTTAACACCTTCAAAATAACAGTCAAAGTTGGTCTTGTGATTGCTTGGATTAAGGCTTCTAAACATTTAAAAATCATTGAAATTGAAATTTTGTGTCAAAATTGTGTTCTTACTGTCCTAAATCTGAAAAGTGTGTTATCATTCATTAAAAATTTCAGTGCTTTATTCAAATTCTTGCATTTTGTGACTTTTGAAATTAAGTGCTTAATTACAACAACTTTGATTTCCGCTTTCAAAATTGAATTTTGCGTGAAATTGAGTCAATTTTTAAAAAAATTTCAAAATTTGCATTGCTCTTGACATTCCCTCTAAAATCATAACATTCAAAATTTCAGTTTCCCTCTCTTTTTCAAAAATTCAAATTTTGTATTTTTCGACAATCTTGATAGGGTTCAATTTCGAGATTACAACTTTAATTTGGCCTATCTACAGAACGTAAAATCACTCAATTTTTTCAGATTAGCTCTAAAATCATCATACCTTTCATCCCTGCAAATTTCGAAAAAAGTTGCAAGGACCGTGTTGCACTCCGGGCGCCACGGTCCCGGGCATTTTTTCTGAAATTTCGGGAGACTGTTGTGATTGCATTTAACAGCTTAAATCCAGAAGATTGGCTGATTTTACTGAAAATTGCTACCTCTAAATTCAAAATCTTCTCTCTCTTTCTAGTGCATGCGTTTTACAACAATAAGCCCTACTTACACTATTCCCGTTAGACGAAGCCGTAGAATTAAGTCTTTCCAAGGTTTAACTACTGAGGAGATGGAACCTAATTTGAATAGCCTTTTTAACGAGGACATGGGTAATTCCTCTAATCCTCCTAATGATGAAGAATCTCTCCATGAGGTTTCTGAAGAACAACTTTCGAAATTGGATAACCAATTTGACGATTTTCGACAATGGATGTCTCAAGAATACCCTGATAGTCAAGCTCTTCCTTTAATTGAGGGTCTAAAACGTATGCTTCAAAGTGATAAGAATGGAATTGATATTTTGCGTGGTATTGCACACATTGTGAATTCGAATGTGATGCCTATGAAGAGTTGTGCCGAATCTTTAGGTTATACACAACCTCCTACTCAAGTCAATCATTCTATTCCTTTGACAACTCCTATTGCTAGTATACCTACCTTTACATCAAACATCATGGCTACTTCTATACAAGACATTCCTCCCGTGATTACTAGTCATGGGGGCAACCCTTCTTCTTCAATTAACCCTCTTCCTTCATTCAATCCGACTTCTTCATTCATTCCTTCAATGAGTGTGCCTATTATATCACCACAAATGAACATGACGCAAGGGGGCAATTCATTTAACCATTCTATTCCTCCTTGTAGTGTTCCTCCTGTCCAATCATCTCCTATGACTAATTATCATAGAGTCCCACCACCTTACTCTCTACCTTCTTTCAATAACATAACACCTCCATCTCAATCTAACACATCTAATATGAACTCTTCGACCAAAGCGACCATTAACAATCTTGCACAAACTGTCTCTTCTTTACAGCAACAAATTGCCTCTATGAATCAATCTAAGTTTAGTGTGCCCACATTTGATGTTGCGAGCCCACTTTCTCTTGACATTGTTCGAGCTATCCTTCCTAAACATGTTGAAATCCCGCATTTGGAACTTTATAATGGTAAAGGAGATCCTCTAACAGATGTTAAGACTTTTCAAACAATATGTACTGATTTTGCTTATGACCAAAGGTTGCTTGCAAAACTGTTCACTAGAACATTAAGAGACAAAGCCCTACAATGGTATTGCTCGTTGCCTTCCTATTCTATTACTTCTTTCGAACAACTTGCAAATGCTTTCATTCAACAATTTCAAAACAATATAAGTCCTAAAGTTACTCTGATTGATTTAATGCATTGTAAACAAGGTGTTAAAGAAAAAGTGACTGATTTCATTGGTAGATATAAGCATTTGTATGCTCAAATTTCCTTTCCAGTGCCTGACAATGATATTCAAAGAATCTTTATTTCTAATTTACAAAAAGATATTCGAGACAAACTTCTGTTTTCTGAGTTTACTTCTTTCCAACAGTTGTGTGCAACTCTTCACAATTATCAACTGACTGTGAGTCAAATGGAACAATCACATCCTATGGCTCCGAGTGATAAGGGTGATAGCAGTCAACAACCATTTGGGAAGTTTAAACCGAACAGAGATTCCATCAAATTCAATGAAAACATCATCAACAACAATGTGAATGCAGCATCAGGTGTGCCTCCTATTTCTAAATTTTTCAAGAAAGAAAGAAAGTATACTCCTTTGAATGAATCATTGCATAGTATTATGAATAAGTTATTGGAACAAAATGTGCTTACTCTTCCTCCTATAAGACAAATTGATCCTGCAAAGATTACTTCACCTTATTTTGATAACAAATCTTTTTGTCAATTTCACCGTCAGCCTGGGCATGATACTGAAAAATGTTTTTCTTTAAAGGGTAAAATTCAAGATTTGATTGATAATAATACTATCTCTGTTTCTGGTGTCAATGATAAAGGCAACACATCTGTAGCTCCTCCTAACCAAAATCTTTAGATTTTCACTGATCCATTGCCTTCTCATACCTCTAATGCAATTGAGGCTAATGATTCCTCTCTCTCATCTGATGGTCTTGTGTCTATGAATCCGAATGTGATTAACTTTGTAGAGCAGCAAGAAATCCCTAAAGAACCTTCCATCACATTTGATTCCAGTGAAACTATTAGGGCACCTGATGGTCCTTTATACATAGTTGCAAAAGTTAAGAATACACCTTGCCATGGAGTGCTTATTGATCCTTCGTGCATGATTAATGTTATTACTGAAGAATTCCTTTTTACTTTGCAATTGAATCAAGTGATATATGACAAAACAGATGTGATTGTGAAACTATTTGATGCATTTTCTTCTCCTGCAATTGGTTCTATTACATTGCCTATTGAGGTCCATAACAAATCTCTTGATGTGAACTTTGCTATTATTCCATCTTCCGAACAATTTCGTGTGAAGCTTGGCTATCCTTGGCTATCTTCCATGAAAGCTATTGCTTAACCTATTCATAAGTGTTTGAAATTTCCCCATAATGGTGAAGTTGTTACTGTCAATCATAGTCTCTTTAAACCAGCTGAAAGAACCTCTAGTGTTCCTCTTGATTACTTTTGGCCTAAACAATTCCAATCTCTTCCTCTGCGAAGTGATCATCTTTTCAAATCTTATCAAAACTGGAAAACAGATATGATCCTATCTCTAAGTGAACCTAGAGCACCTAAACTTGATATTCCTATCATTCTTGAGAAGGAAGTTCTTCCTTTGAAAGATAAAACTAATGTCTTTCCTCAAGAAGATTCTCAACCCATCCCTATGGATGTGACTATGTCTATACCTAATAAACTTCCTAAGAGTAGACCTATACCTCCTCATCATGATGGACTTGGTCTTCTCCCTAAACCAAATATTCCTCCTTTATATGGAGCAGTTCCTCCTCCTTCTTTTTATAGAGAGAAGAGACCACCTTCTTCTCCTATTATCTAGCCTAAGAGACCACAACCTAAACACCCAAGTGCTAAGGATGAGAACATTCCTCCTCCTCAGTCTTCTCCACTTCCTACTAAGACTAGACGAAATCGTTCTACACGTGAACGCCGACGAAAGTGTCGTCTTAGGGCTCAAGCAACCGCTTCTCAAACTTTGCAATCTCCAAAAACATCTTCAACAAGCATGATTCCATTTTCTCCTCAGCCGAACATTGAGCCTAAATCTCCTAAACATAAGATGCATGATGGTCTTGATCCTGTGCGAGTTAAAGATCCTATAAATCTTGATGATGATATAGATGAAAATGTTATTCATGATGAAAATATTACTCCTCTTGCTTCTGATAGTGAATATGAACTTGTTGATGTCGATAACCATTTATCTAATGAATTTTCTAAAGCACTTATCCTAGCTCCTAGACAAGAACAATGTGGCTCGGAACATGAACATAGCCCTTGTTTGGATCTTGTGATAGCTCCATCTGCTGTGTTGGATGTTCCTCCTCTAGCATGTTCCCTGCCTTCCCGAAACATTGATCAGCAAGATCGGGGGTAGATGACGTGCTAGACTAGTTACATTAGCATAGCAGATTCTCTTCTCCTCTCTTGTGTTACTTCTTCTATATGTTATTCTCATTCTTCTATTTGTTGTCCTTAGTGTTGTCTACTTGAGGACGATGCAAAGTATTTAGATCTCTCGATCTCTCTCATGTTGACTCAAAAGACACATGTGTTCCCTTCTTCTAGGTGACCTTCCTTGATTGGGGAATGAAGAACAATTATGCATACATACATATGATATACATGAATTATCATACAGCATACTGACCCTGAGGAAAGCGAAGTCACCTTGTGCTTTGTGTTTTGTGTCTATTATCCTTGGGCTTATCTCACACTTGGGGGCTAAATCCTTGCGATAATGTGCTCCTTTCCTTTCTCATTCTTATATGTATCACTACGTTAAAACAATCACCCCCGGTGAGGCATGTGCGATCGCTTTAACGTAGCGGGGCATACATCCTGTTCATATCTTTTCAAGATACTTGAAAATTTCTTGGCAAATTTAGCCTTGCCTTGAAAATTTTTGATATCTTTCTTGCATGACTCATAGTGAGGGAACCTTACTACTGACAGTCATGGTTCTCCCTCGTGATCTTCCCTTTTACTTTGTCAATCGAAGTCGTAAGATCCTTAGTCCACTGGGGGCTTGGTGTATCTTGCCTCCTTGACATGGTGAAAGTCTTTCAATGTTGTTTCCTTGTACTTTACCGGAAGTATGAGCATACATACTCCCGCTAAAGTGGGGGCTAAATGTAGCATCCTAAAATTGTGACACTTGCAATTTCAACTGCATTTCGGTCTTCACGATGGCGACACAACACGCAACCTGAATGGAGACCCTGAAACTTGCTCACGACACTAAAAACTGCATTTTTCAAGCACCCTGGCCTGAACCTCCTTGCACCCTGCTGTCCCGGGAGGTGGGACCAGAGCGCCCAGCGCCCTAGTCCCTGGGTCCTATTTTGGGCCCAGTCTCCTAAGGGGTCTCGGGTCTTTTTGTTTGCAATTTGGAAATTAACTTTCCTGGTCGGCCTAAGGTCGAGAAAATCAGTCTATCAGCCCTAAATGACAAGTATATAAACTACATTTTTCTCTTTCATTCGATATGATGAGGAGGATATATGTAAAAGCGTGGAAATTATACTCAAGCATTCAAGCATTCAAGCATTCAAGCATTCCTTTTAAGTCTCCATTCAAGGCTAAGTGTTGCATTCAAGACAAGGATTCAACCATTGAAGAGGAGATCACATACTACATGCTACAACATACAACATACAACATCTAAACCTTCGCACATAAGGATACAAACATCCTTAGAACAAGGTATTAGTACTTATTTTACAGTCATTTACATTTACAGCACTTGCTCATTTCTTGGTTAATTCCAAAACCGGGGTTTGACCTAAAGGCAAACCCCTAATCCCTAACCCCCCAATCGTCTTCGCTTTTCTGTGTGTAGGTTGCAGGTACGTGGCTGAAATTGAAGATCTGGAATCCTTGTGCAGAGACGAACAGATCCCCCTTCGTTTCGCAGATTTTTCGGAGGACCGTGGCGCCGGGCGCCATTGTCCCGACAACTTTTGCTCAAATTTGCAGGACAGCACCGTATTGACATTTTACTGCTAATTCCAGGTCCGCAGCTTCATACTGTATTCCTATCTCAGTTTATAAGCGAATCTTTATCACTTTCTATGCATGCTTAGCTTAATTCTCCTATCAACATTCTTTATGAAAGAGGGTAGCCTTGCTGTCTTAACCCTTGAAACACATTTAGCATCCAATCTTGCATTGCGTGGGATTGGATCTTGTGGGTTTCAACCCCTCTTTTGAATGTAAAGTCTCTCCCCTAAGTGAAAACCATCGAATCCTAGCAAACCTCCCTTCTCTCTCCTCGGAGTCGGAAGAGGGGAGAACAACTAGGGCTCAATCGCGATTTTCCACTTTACAGTAGATAAGAAAAGTAGATGAAAAAGTAGGAGAAACTTTTGGAAGGTAGTGGAAATGGATTGGTAGATGGTAGTACGTACTATGGAATATTTTCATTATAGAGTACGTACTCTAATATGTGCAAGCTCATGTAGGACCTTTACAATTTATTTAATAATTTTTACAACTCTCCCACTGGCCCACTATATACTAATTTATTTACTATCACTTCTTATAATCCCAAAAAGTGGGAACGGTCCACTTAAAACCCGTAAGTGGCTACAGGGATCTTGCTTTTTACACAAATTTTGCATCCTATTGTCAGGCTTCACATGGCTGACAACATGAATTTTTAGACAGGGTTGCATCCTATTGTTAGATCTTAACGTGGTTGACTTCACAGCATAGACAAACCCTTATGCTAGTCGAGACGCAACACATTACATTCTAAAGCCTGAACATATTAATATAGATTGCAAGGAGGATTATCAAACCAGATGGTTGACAGTGTCAGTCCTTGCTTTTACAATGCTTTGTCTAACATAAGCAAGAAATAACTAATATTATCTTCCTAATATATATTATTCATGACACTAATTATGTACAATAAAATTCATTAAGCTACTACAATATCATCCTAGGTCTTGTGTCTAGCTGTTCCACCATTCTAAAACACGTCAACGCCCAATGTCTGCAATAAGATGAATTCCTAGTAGATTAAAGATATTGTCAAATTCCATAACATAATTATATTTGTAAGTATGTTTCAGTATTTTTTATAGAAGTGACCTTGTTTCTGGATGATACCAGTCACCTTTGATCTAAGTATCTTTGTGCTCGATTATCCATTCCAACTGGCATGCAAGAAAATGTACAACAAGATAGATGATGTCTAGGATGACGGTATTAGACTTATATGGAGTTAGCAGGGATAGTAAAATATTACATGAAGGACTGAATAAGTTTGTCAAATCTTCAACATTATGGTAATCTGATGGAAAATGTCTCATAATATCTCTGCAGCTGAATATTATATGTGTTTTTTTATGTTGCCTTACTAATGCCTTTAGAACAACCAATTCTCCCTTAGTAAGGTTCAAGGACAAAATGTGTATTTCTTTTGCACCTGGCACTTTCTGCAAGTAACGCCAACCTTGAATTTTGGTTACTAAAATGGGAATTTTAAGGAAATATCTTTCTAATGTCTTTATTTGGCACTCCACTGGCAACTCTTTAATTTTTTTGGATGGCTAAAAATGTTGGAGGATCGGGAAGGAGATTCCCTTTTGCATCAAATTTACCAATAACATTGATACAAACCAAATCTTGGTTGAAATCAACAAATTTAGCTCCTAAATCATTTCCCGAATGAGACCAATCTGGGTAAAAGAAACCATTGAAATATGGCTTAGAAAATCATGTCCTAGGAGAATATTAGTTTTAATACCATCATCCTGCCAAAAGAATAGGAATAACTTGTTGGCATTTGATCACTTGAACTAAACCCGTAATGTGTGTTTGCTTGATGCAAGCGGTATATGTTTGTTGTGCATGGAGATTAGATTTATGTATGATGACTATTTTGTATGTTGTCATTGATGACAACTACGTGTCTTAAGTCATCTTAGTCCTATAGTGCAACCGATAAGACATAACTAGTTAGCAGAGACAGTTTCATCTTCAACCAGTAAATGACAGACATAATTATATTCCAACAACCGGTACGGTAAATTCATGAAGGATGAAGTGTTGCCATTTTTCAAGAGCATTGAAGACTATTAGATGAAGACATGATCATGACCGCATAGGCAAATTTGATCTGGTGAAAGAATTTTGATTGGTAGAACACAGGAGTTGATAGAAACTTAACCGGCAGTGATGAAAATCACTCAGATCGGTAAAACGACATAGAATTGGATTTGTTATGTCGGTGGCCAACATAACTAAAGAGTATAATGCAAGATTGTCTAGATGCATTGAACAAATGGAACTGTAACAAGGTTCTAGCCGACCTTATGATGTTTTTAAATGTGTGATGAGGTACGAAAGGATATATGTGTATGAGCTTGAGAGTGTGATAGATCATTGGCGAATTTTGTATTTCTGAGAGTGCAATGATCAAAGGAGTTGAGAGATGAAGTCTATGTGATGTTGTAATTTACTAAAGCAGATCTTATCAGACACTGAAGGTGTTATATTGAGGTCATTTGTACTTGTTGTCTCCCTAATAGTTGCATCAAAAAAATCCTCTTACAAGGTCACTCCTAACAAGGTACAGTCGGATCCTAACAGGTCTAATCATTAAATCCTCTAACCAGGTGGTACATTAACTTGTGTTTGTAAATCCCAGTAGCTTTGGTATCTCCTAATAGGGTTGGTCCTCACAAGCCTTTTTGTAAAGCTCTTAACTGGGCTTAGACACTTCTAAGAGGGTGTGCCCCTAACCGGATGTTGTAGACCTTAACCAGTTAGATCTCTATACTGCAGATAGTAGATATTGTGGGTACTAACTCCCACCATGGTTTTTCCCATTTGGTTTTCCCACATATAAACTCCTGTGTAATGTGGTTTATGCTTTACGTGGTGATTGCATACTTGGTGTTATTTCTTACATGCCTATTGAGTTTTAAGTTGGTGAAATTAGTAATCAGATTTGTATTTTTTTTACGATTATTGATTCACACCCCCCCCCTCTCAGTGCCTTACAAGTTCATCAATTGGTATCAGAGCCTAACTTTCTTAAGGCTTAACCACTTGGAAGGGATCTCTAATCCTAAGGCAAATATGGGGGAAGGAATGAGCTATAGAGATATGGCTAGAAAACTTGTTGAAACTAGGGATAAACTTGAAACAATAAAGAGGAAAATACAAGACATCACTAGCTAAAAGGAAAGAACTGACCGAACAATTGTTGGAGATCTCTGATAGTAACTCTTCAAATGAGGTGAACATTGATGCACTGGTTGAAGAAGTGGATAATATGAATGGTGAAAAGACTAACCTAAGGAGAGAACTTGAAGCATTAACAATCTGGATGAGTGACGAACTTGAAGCTAGAATAAAGGTTGAGGATCATATCCAAGATAGAGAGAAAAAAAATTTAAGATTAAGTAGGAGAATGCAACTTTGTATGAAAATTGGCATGAGGAGAAAGAATACAATGAAGCATTACAGTCAGATCTTGAAATGGCAATGTCTCTTATAGAAACCCTCATAAAAAGACATGAAGATCTTACAAAGGAACTTGTTGAGGCCAATGAGAAGCTTGATAAATTCAACAAGAGTTCCTCTATGCTAGATGAACATATCCAATCTTAGAGGATGAAAGGTGATACATCTAGATTAGGATACAATACATCTGAGAAGGGAGAACCTTTTGGTACCAAGAGCAACATGCATGAAGGTAAAATTTCTCCTAAGGCTCAGAAGCCTACTGGTAAGAAATCTTATAAACCTATTTTCTTTAACTATCATAAACCAAGACATACTGCTAATATTTGTAGAAGCAAATCTGATGCTAATACTGGATATACACCTAATGCTAGATATGTGCCTAGGAAATTTGAAGGTTACTCTTATACATGCAACATGTATGGGCATAGATCAGTTGAATGCGGATATGGAGCAAACACTCCAGCACCTCACATGAACCCAAGACCTATTGGTGATTGGAGAAGGAATTTCAATGACCAGAGGAACACAAATTGGTAAAGATCCTATGTTAACCGGTCTAGTCCTTATGAGATGGAGAAGAGAGTCAATGTGATTAGTTCAATCTGCAACAATTTTGGACATGTGGCAATGAATTGCAGAAGAAGAACAGGTAGAGGCAATGCATGACCTTGGAGAGCATTTGGAATGGCATGTTATCATTGCAATAAACCGGGACACATTGCCAAGTTTTGCAGAACACAGAACAACCAACTGGTGAATTATCCTGCGGACCGGAGAGGAAAGCAAAAAGTTGATATTGAAGAAACCAGAGCTAAGATGAAAAGAACCTGGAAGAGGAAGAGTGATGACAAACCATCTGAGGAATCAGATTCTTCACCTAATGTGGAGAATCCATCTCCGACAAACTAAGTTGTTTCTACAACTTGGGGCGAGCTTATTGTCAAATCTTGAGTTGAACCCCTGGATGATGTACTATAAGTTAAATCTACATATTCTGATGCATTTTGATATTTTTGATGTGTTTTTTGGATAATAACCGATAAATATTATTGATTTATTTCTACTGATAATATGCTTTAGAGTATTTTAAGGTGTTTTAGGGTTTTGATGGTAAATACATTTATTGCAGTAGAGAATGATGGACTTGTAAAGCACAGAGGGGGGGGTGAATTAGTGACACCAAAAACAATACTACTTTAAACACCGACCAATAGATATACTTAACAAGTTTGTTAAAAAATATGCATGCAATCCAAAATGATATAACATCATCCATAATAAGTAAAACATCCACCATAACACAAGTGTTTATACGTGGAAAACCCAAATGGGAAAAACCATGGTGAGATGGGACTCACAAGTTAACTATCTGCGGTAATAGATAATGATCGGTTAAGGTCTACAAAAGTTGCTCTGTTAGGAGCGAATCCTATTAAAGATCCCAAAGCTTAGTTGAAAGCTATACCCTGTCAAAGGTAGTACCTTGTAAGGAGTAACCTCGATAGAGGATTTCTGAATCCAAACTAGTGGATCACCCGGTTAGAGGATTTGTACAATTAAGCTTGTTAGATCTTACCTGGTTAGGGGATTTGACTGTTGCAGTGATTAGAAAATAAAAGGTGGTGTAGCACAACTTGCTTGAATAGATCCTCTTCTATGCACTCAAAACTTCATTACCAACATACTCTACAACTTAACACTTCTGCCTTCACATCAAATCATCTAATAACATATCTCCTTCGCTCATACAAAATAATTCATTATGATGTTAATATATAGACATTTAGATTTCATGTTGGCCTCTAGAAATCATATCACAATTTCCTAGGTGCAATGTATCTGGTCAAACAATCATAACTCATCACAAAAATACCGCCAAAAATTGTTGGTAGGGATAACTCAACACAACTAGTGATAACTCATCACATAGTCAATGAATACCGGTTGGAGTAAAACATATAAACCATTTGTCCTTTCATACTCCTTTGATAATCTCCGCTGGATCTTCAGGTTGTCGTTGAGTTATGTATATCTATATATAAATACACACCAGTTGTCACCATGTACCGGTTAGATATAAACTTCTAATATACCAGTTGTAATATAAACAACTTTGAAGTCACACCAGTAGACAATGTGAGCATATGTGTGTGTATGTGTTTCATCAATGACAACATATGAAGTTATTCATTACAATCATCATCAAGCCAACAATCTCCCTGTTTGGCATTGATGGAAACGCTTAGAAAATTTTACAGCAATATCACTAAGTGTGCTTACAAAAAAAATATACACACATATATATATACTCCCCCTTACTACATACAACATACAAAATTTTCACAAAACACATACATATTTCTACTCCCCCTTTGACAACAATGCCAAATTGAAAAGAAAAATACATATATATCTATATATATATATATAGAGAGAGAGAGAGAGAGAGAGAGAGAGAGAAATTTGTAGCAAAATGTTTTACATATACAAAAACTTGAAAATTTGAATCAAGATGTATGCAATGCGATCCTCAGAAAAATGTCACTAAAGTTTCTCTTCAATTGAGAAAAAGCATGTTCCCATGTCTCCAACAAAGTACTCAGTGATCTCAATTGTGGTCATAATATGAGTATAGAACTCTTCCATTGAATCAAGTGTAAATGTTTCTGGAGTAGCCAAAATTGCTTATGCATTCCTATAGGCTCTTTGCAATATGTCCACTTGGGGTCTGAGTAGATTCATCAATTCCTTCAGGGATCAAAGTCTTTTTGCCTTTTCAAAATCATAGGTATCTAACCTATTTTGCAAATCATCCACATATTTGCCAAAAGAAAAAATAGAATCTTGTAGTGGTACATATGCATTGCATATCTTCTCTAGCTCTTTCTCTATTTCAATTCGTCTGTTATTGATATCATAATAAAAGAATGAAACATTAGAAGTAGATGCAAGAATTTTCCCTCCTGTTTCAATAGCTTTTCTTAATAAATCTTTATTAAGAGATAGAGCATTTTTTCCTGTATCAATCTCTTTCATAAGCTTCTCTCCATGCTTCTTCCTGTAACTCTTCTCAGCATAAGTTTGTATTGCTTCTTCTAGGGACTTAAGTTGGTCAGATGCATCAGCAACTAGCTGACCAAGTTTGCAAATAGGAGTTGTCAAATGCCCTATAGCAGTTTCTAGTAGTAGACTTGTCAGAATATCCACAACATTCTGAATGGTTTCTGCTTCCATTCTCTATTCTTTAAGTCTCTTCTTATGTGCCCTATATTGCATGACAGTTGCAATCTTCATCATTTCTGATGCACTCATATTATCAACAATTATAGGCCCTGAAATGCCTATTGAGTCATTAGCATCTTCATCAGTATTGTTGTATGACTAATGATTTTACCAATTCAACAGATAATACCTTATTAATCTTTTCTTTCTCTTGTTCTTTCTCTAGTTCCTGTTCAGAAATCTGTGTATCAACTTTTTCATCAGATTCCTTCTGAGTGGTCTGTGAAACCGGTGGGAGTTGGGGTTTCACTGGTTGTTCCTTGGTTGGTGGAATATCCACTCCTAGTTGAGTTGTCGGTGTCTCAGCTGAAGTAACCTGTGAGTTTGAATTTTTTGGTGGCTACATATCTGGTGCAGTAACATTTCTAGGTAGATCTATTGTTTCCTGAATATCATCAACAAGTATGACTCGTTGGGAAATAGTGTCATCCTTCTTCTTGATAGGAGAGACAACATCATCTTGTACAATTTCTTCCTCATCCATTTCAGGTACATCAATAGTATCTTGCTCATCCTTATAAGAATGTATAAGCTCTTACATTCGTTGGATATTATGAGCAATCTGATGAGTCTCAGTTTCAATAGTTTGCACCTTTCCACTAAGTAGCTTCAATCTTCTTGTCTTGAAAGAAAAATGGACTTTGTACTTATCAAGCAATTCATTTAACTCATCCTTTTACAAATCACAAAAATATTGCACAAATACATCATTTATAATTTATTTTTCTTTCTTCATTGCTTCCTCCCATTTAATCAAAAGAATAGTATGTAAGGATTTATAAATATCCTTTTCAAGATCATGAGGTAATCTATTGTAATGGCACAAATAATTGATTACCTATTGAACAATTTGATCCTTCTAATCTTCATTGAATGAATCAAAATGATCCTTGATATTATCAAATTTGTTTCTTCCTAATGACTTCACCATTCTCTCAAAATTCGTCTCAGTCTTGAAAGTTAAGACATTAATAGGCACCGTTGCCTTTGAAACTTCTTTCACTGGTTTGGCTGCTTTACCAATTGCTTTCACTTTCTTGGGTTCCTCCTCAGTATCAGTACCTTCAGATTCTGGTTGGAGAATCAGTTTCCGACCTCTTTTCTTTGATGCAGTCTCTGACCTCTTTTCTTTGATGCAGTCTCCTTCTTTGCATATACTTTAGGTTCCGGTTCCTTTTTAGTTTGGACACTTCGTGTCACTCTAGTACTTTTATTACCAGAGGTGCTTTCTTAGCCTTCTTCCTCTTACCTTTACCACTTATGGTTGGAACACTATTGGTTTCAGCTTTTGTAGTTTGAACTTCAACTGTATCCAATCTTGCCTTATTTTTGTCCACTGGAGATGCCAATAGGTTATTGGCATAACCGATCAATAAGTCATAATTGACTTCATAGCTCATGTCTTCCATTTCATCTTCTCTAGGCTCAATAGCCTCCATCAGATAGAAATCGGTGGTGACTACAAAAATAACGTCCTTAGCAAAGTTTTTCACCACATCCTCAGGTAGCCTTACCCTCATACTCATTTTCTTCTAAAATTCATTGAAATATTTATTCATTGCAGCAAAGAAGGTGTTCCTCATAGCCTTAATGTTGTTCTTAATCTGGGCAGTTATCAGTAGATCCTTAGACCATTCAAGATAACCAATTCTCGGTAGAAAATTCTAGAAATAAAAGAATAGACCAATCAACAACTAACCAAATTTAAACTTTTGACTATTGTCCTTCTTGATAGACTGAAGAATCAACATTAATTGGCTCCTTATGGCCTCACATAGGTCATAATTAGCATTTTCAGCTATCATTTTATAAGTAGTATGCACTGCTGCACATGGTACACTATTCATTCTGCTAGAATAGAATGTCTGGTAGCCTATAACCATAGTTGCCAACTTAACCACTAGGTCCTTGATGTTATTGACAGAAAAAGCACACCCATCAGAGGTTGATGCGGTTAAAGTGTTTACTGTCTCTTTTGAAATTCGCCTCAGCTTAGGTACTTCATCGATTGAGTAAAAACCAGTTACTGCTTGAATAGCCTCCTTGGTTATAGTGTGAGTCCTTTCCAAATACATGTTTTCCCCATGAACATGACTCAGAATAATTTGGATATGCTCCTCTTCAAAATCTTCAAGAAAATAAGTTGCATTATGAAAACCTTTCTCATAAACCGTAATATACTCGGGTTGAATCTTTCTATTTTCATTGCAAAGGGATTTCAACTGAGAATATATTGACAATGATCCTAAATCCTCAATTTTACAATCAATGTAGCTAGACAAATCTCCTTTCACTGCAACACCATTAGGAACTTGAGATAAAGTATTATAAGACACAATTCATTCTGACTTCACAACCTCCAGAGGTTCAGATGTGATCATCAATTTCTCTATTGGTTTAGAGGATGATACCATTTCAAATAGACTAGATTTGAAGAAGGATTTTCAAAGAAATACCTTATTTTACACACATTGCCTCATTTACCAATTGATTACTCATGTGCACGCCAGTTCAGTCTTCACTAACCTTCAAATAAGCTTGATCACTCAAATCATGATACAACTTCGACTAAAATCAGCTAGCAATCCTTTCTTAGCTCTACAAGTGCTCAAAAAATTCTTTCTCGAATGCATTAGGGTAAAAATAACAAAGTAAAACTCGCTTTTATCCTTTTTACCTACTGCATTAAATGCTCATCTGTTAGGGTTACAAACCCTAATTACATTTCTTAATGACGTATACAATATTGACAGATGTAAAACTGGTTGATAATCGATTGACACAAAGTTATCAAAATTTCATGCATTCAAACTCTTTTACCACTCATTCTTTTCAAGGGGTCCGGAAGTAGATTTACCGCTATGCTCCCCTTAGCCATATTGAAAGGCTCAGTTCACTGGTGCAGGATTCTCCACATTGGGTGAAGGATTATTTTCTTCTCCAGGTAAATCATCACTCTTCTTCTTCCATATTCGATTCATTTCTTATTTGGTTTCTTCAATATTGACTTTTTGCTTGCCTTTCTGATCTTTAGAATGGTTAACCGGTTTGTTCTTTCTAGATCTACAAAACTTTGCCATGTGTCCCAGTTTATGACAATGATAGTAGTTCATTCCAGATGATCTCCAAGGTCCTACATTGCCTCTACCAGTTCTCCTTCTGCAATTCATAGCCACATGACCAAAATTGTTACAGATGGTGCAAATGGCATTTGTTACCTTTTCCATCTCAAATGGACTAAACTAGTTGACATACAGTCTTTGCCAGTTCATCTTACCCCGGTTATCATAATTTCTCATCCAGATGCCATTTGATCTTTGATTCATATGTGATACTGGATTATTTTCTCCATATCTGCATTCAGCTGATCTATGTCCATACATTTTGCATGTGAAACAATGACCTTCAAATTTTCTGGACATATACCTAGTATTTGTATTGTAGCTTGCATTTCCATTAGGTTTGTTTCTACACACATTTGCAGTATGACCAAGTTTATGGAAAACAAAGTGATGCTCTGCAAAAAGGATTAGAAAATCTGTTTGATGGCAACACACACAAGAGCACAAGAAACAAACGTTAGTGTTAGCAACAAAAGATTATCCTAAACAGGCATATCAAGAGAGATATTAAGCATGAAATAGAAAGCATATAAACATAGAATAAAATAGCTAATCAAGATGCTCATAGTTGCTCCTCCCTTGTTCCTCTCCTCTCCAAGTCCCAAATGAGTGTAGCTCTCAGCAGCTTTTTGCACTATGGATGCTTATGGAGGATTGAGATTTAATATTAAGCTTCAAATATGAAATGAAAAGCTAAATACTATGCTATTGATGCTAAAATGATTGATTTTACCAAAAAGACAAGATTTTAGTTATGCTATGCTAAATGCTCTCTAAAAATGTCTATAGCCTAAATGCATACAAGTTTTCAGGATCTGGTTTATGAAGGAATGGGCTCTATTTATAGGAAAAATGGAGCAATGGATGGCTAGGATTGAAAGGTTTAATCAAGGGTCAAGCTTGAAAGTTGGGGATCCATGTGCACAATTTGCACCAATGAAATGGTGACGAGTGTCAACATAAGATTGGGTTGAGAGAAGAGGTTGGAGGCATTAAATGCCTGAGGAGACCTCATGGTTATCTAGAAGGTAAGGGTCAAGCCTAAATTAGGATTACCCACTGGATTAGGAGTTAATGCAAGGATAAACCTTTGTGCAAATGATTAAGAGATAATCATGGTCAAAGCATTAAAGGCTTGATGAGACCCTTTGGTTGGGTAGAGGTTGAGTCAAAACAAATGTTTTAACCATGTAGGAGGGTTTGGGTTAACCATTAATGGTTTTTGAAGACTTTGTGAATTAAGTGGTTAAAGGTTATCCAAGACTTTGAGACATTTAGTGGTTGAAGGTTGAAAGCCTTTAATGGTTATCAAAGACTTTTAGGCTTTGAGAAGTGACTCCATTTTGCTTAGGAATGTGACAATAATTAGGGGATGGATTAGGTTAATTAGGAAGGGGTTAGAAGAATCTAGAAGGGGATTAGATTTTGCAAGTGGATTTGGTGGGTGAGGGAAAATAGGATTTTATTTAAAATAAAAATTCATTTATTTCAATAAATGTGTGCAAGTTGTATTTGGATAAATATTCAAATAAATATTAATTTATTTAAATGAAAAAAAGGAAGATAAAGCATTAAAATGCTTGAAGACTTTGAGGGGAACCATTAAAGGCTTGAAGACTTTAAGGGAAGACATTAAGTTTGAAGACTTCAAAGCCATCAAGTTTGAAGACTTTAAGGGAAACCATTAAAGGCTTAAGAAGACTATAGAAGGAAGCCATCAAGTTTGAAGACTTTAAGGGAAACCATTAAAGGTTTCAAGTGGGTGAGGATAAATATGATTTAAGAAAAATAATTTATTTAAAATAGTTGTGCAACTTGCATTTGTAGGAAAATGCAAGTGGGTGGAGGATAAAGGTGATTTAAATAAATGATTTATTTAAAATAGTTGTGCAACTTGCTTTTGTAGGAAAATACAAGTGGGTGGAGGATAAAGGTGATTTAAATAAATGATTTATTTATTTAAATGTGAGAGGTGGGATTTTGGGGGATTTAAATAAATATTAATTTATTTAAATGTGAGAGGAGATTTAATTAAACAAATATGATTTATTTATTTAATTAATGGTATGAATTTGGTTAAGTGAATTAAATCAAATAAATTGAATAATTTATTTAATTAATAGGAGAAGAGGGTTAAGATGAATTAATTAAATATTAATTTAATTAATTATTTATTGATGGTTAAATAATCAAATAAATAATAAGTATTCATTTAATTAAGTGGACAGATTTATGTGACTACATTTGCCCCTCTTTGAGACGGTGCAGTTTATCGCGTCGTTTCAAAGAAAGAAAAATAGGTGTGAAGAAATGCCCCATAAAATGTAAATTTAATGGGTGGTATGCCCCCTCGAGAGATGGGCCGAATTTTTTTGAAAAATCGGGCAATCTCTCGAAAAAGAATGAAAAGTGGAGGGGATGTAGAATAGAAGAAATTAGAACTAATGATGAAAGAATGGGAGAAAATGGAGTGAATATGAAGAAATAACAAGCCAGCGAGTACCCTAAGGTCATGCAAGAGATACATAGCAGATGTAGTGTGGGGTTTTGATTGATGCTATACAATTGATCAAAATTGGTTGGACAATCTGGTGCAATCGGTTGAATTGCCCCGGTCAAGTCAAAGCGTGACAGTTGATGTCAGTTGGTCGCTTGGACATGATAAAGTCTGAGTAAGTGAATCAAAGTGACCTGATGTGACTTAGACAATTGATGTAATTGCCCGATGAAGTCAAGGTATATGAAGCAAAATACTCGTTGAGACGTAGACAATTGATGTAATTGTCCGTTGGATTGTGTTTGATTGGTTGATCAATTGATAGTATGTGCGTGTGATGGATGGTTGTGGGGAATCATGGCAGCCCCGTTGAGACTAGGTCATTATGATAAATGCCTGATGTAGTCTAGGATTACCATAATCGATTACCTGTTGAGACCCGAAGATACTTGATCAGAGTATCTGTTGATAGTCTAGGTGTGTGGGAGTCGATGTATCTGTGTAGACAGAGTAACTTGCTTGATTGTGTGGATGAATGAGGATGGGAAACACAATCCCTCCTATTAGAGATGGATGGTGATGAACGTGGCTTGATTGGGTTGATGGGAAACGATGAAGGATATGTGATGTTGATTATTGAGATGGGGAGGGTTGGGGGGGTTCGATGTTAGAAGAAATGGAGGACCTATGACTCATTCCTATGGAAGAAGAGGAAAATAGAGTATGCATTATTATGACTATGTATGCATGATATGCAGCTATTATGAATGTATGGATGGTTGGAATGCAACGGAATGCAGTATATACAGATGAGATGGAATGATGATCCATAGTGCTCTATTTTCATCATTGAGCTTTTAAAATGTTGGAAGAGAATACAAGCATCTTGACATAATGATTCAAGATGACCAGAGTATTTCTTACATGGATTTGATATAGCAAGTTAATACAAGCAACTTGATATAATGGATCAAGTTGACCTGAGTATTGCTTGTGAAACAGACAAGGATTATCTCCGTTCATGCATGACTTGGATCGTCCTCCTTGATCTTAGGCTGATCATATCCTGAGACAAGTGCATACCATACTAAGAAATAAAAACCTTTATCCAGTTTGGTTGAGGTAGGAGGAACCAAAGAAAGAGCATTGTACCTACAAACAAATAGTATATACATAAAGAATAAAGAATATGGATCCTTAGTAATGGTTCATGCTCATATGGTCGAGGTATACGCTGTAGTCAGCAAGCTGTAGTGATCTATGATTGCATTTTGCATAAGATCACGTAGCTTAGTGAACTTCCCACGTAGACACCATTAGTACATGCCCCAGAACTTCATCGGAATTAATGCGCAAACGATACAAAACAATGCTGAAAGATCCCGATACAGATAAACAAATGATTGTACTCATAAATCAACTAAGTATTTGATAGCTTAACATAATTTTCTTGTCAAAGAAAATGTCATCTTGTCTTTGTTTTGATAAGGAAGGATGCATCCTTGTTTAAGACAGTTTGGATTGTAGATGTTGATTGTGTTGGTCGAGTGATAAGTGGTCATTTGTGTGAGTATTTTGTCAATGTTTGTTTTGTATCTGATCGGATGAATATGTACAAGGTGTTGTCATGTTCTTGGGTGATTTTTGATGGTTTTTTCGATGTTTTTGGATTTTGTGAATCATTTTTGAATGTTTTTGGATTTTGTATTGTTTTTGAATGTTTTTGATATTTTCTGGGACATTTTTGAATGTTTTTGATATTTTTGATGATTGCCTGAATGAAGAGCGTAATGACACATAAGACAATGTAGAATCCACTTCCATCAATAGGTTAAGGGTATTGCCCCCAGTTTTTAGACCTGACTATGAAAAGGTGGGATGCTAGACGCATGGAGTACTTTCTTAATGACAGATGAATAACAAGCCATGGCTTTGGATGGATGGATGGATGTATGAAGTAAATGTGATCGCAACAAGTCTGAAAAGATAATGGAGCCATAGCCCTTACGAGTGGTGCCTATTTGCCAGGTTTTCACCATCGCACTTACCCAAGGTGCCACCGAAGTGGTTGTTCACCGTTTGGATGCATGATTTTTCTTTACTTTTTTTGAATGTTTTTGTATTTTCTTTAGGACATTTTCTGAATGTTTTTGATATTTTCTGATATGTAGGGGAGCCTGATGCTCTGTATACCTTAGGTTTAAAACCGTTTGAGGTGCATGCTATTGATTGGATCTGCGAGCGGTTCTCCGTCTGATGTAGCCAACTGATATGCCCCGGACCCGAATACAGTAGTGACAACATATGGGCCCAGCCAGTTTGATTCAAACTTGCCTTGATGTTCTTTGTTTGGTTGGTTGCGAGGATTCTCTCGAAGAACAAGATCACCTACCTCAAATTTACGAGGTCTAACTCGGTGATTGTAGCTTCTACTCATGCACTGCTGATAGGCTTTGAGGTGATTGTATGCAGCTTGTCTCTTCTCATCAAGTAACTCTAAGTCCTGAAGGCGTGAGACTCTATATGCTTCATCATTGATGAGATTATGCAAGGAAACTCGTAATGATGGTATCTCGACCTCAATAGGTAAGATAGCTTCTGCACCATAGACCAATGAATAAGGAGTTGCACCTGTAGGGGTTCGAATGCTAGTTCGATATGCCCATAATGTTGGATTCAATTGAACATGCCAATCACGACCGGCATCATTGACTGTCTTCTTTAGGATTCTCAATATGTTTTTATTGGATGCTTTGGCCTAACCATTGCCTTGTGGGTAATAGGGGGTGGAAAAGCGATGTTGGATATGAAATTTCTCACAAAGCTCACGGACATACTGATTTTTGAAAGGAAGACCATTATCTGTGATGATGGACATGGGCACACCATACCGATAGATGATGTAGTTGAGGATGAATGAGGCGATCTGCTTGCCAGTGACTTGGGTAAGTGGAACAGCTTCGATCCACTTTGTGAAATATTCGGTGGCGGTAATGATAAATTTATGGCCATTGGATGAAGATGGATAAATCTTACCCACAAGGTCAAGGCCCCATTGACAAAAAGGCCATGGTGTTGTGATTGGTTGCAATTCCTATGCTGGTGCATGTATCAGGTCACCGTGAACTTGACATTTCTTGCATTTCCTGACAAAGTAGTAGGAATCCTTTTCCATAGATGGCCAATAGTATCCAGCTTGCATGATCTTCTTGGCTAGTGATGGACCACTTGAGTGAGTCCCGCAAATTCCTTCATGTATCACTTCTAAGGCCTTTGTTATCTCATCTTGTTCTAGACATCGAAGGAGAGTACCATCAAGACTGCGTCGGTATAGGGTTTCGGCAATAATGGTATATCGAGCAGTTTGGCGAATGAAGGTTTTACGTTGGTTATTTGATTGGTTGGGAGGAAGGGTGTGATCGCGGAGATAGGTGTAGAACTCATCGTACCATGGGGATTCAAAACCGACAAGGCCACATATCATTTCGGATTCGGGGATATCATAAGTGGGGATCCAAAGCTGTTCTACCAAGAACTCGTAGCGTGTTGAATTCTGTGGAAGATCTAGTAGAGATGCGATGGTAGCCATAGCGTCAGCAGCTCGATTCTAATCTCTTGGTATCTGCTCAAAAGTGATAGTAGTAAATGATGTCTTTAGAGTGTCCACCATTTGTTTATATGGCATGAGTTTATCATCTTTGGTCTAATATTCATCTATTGCTTATCAAATGACTAGTTGGGAATCGCCATATACTTGTAGCTCTTGTAATTTCCATTGGACGGCTAACCTGAGTCCTGTGATCAAGGCCTCATACTCTGCTATGTTGTTTGTGCATGGAAATGTGAGCCTGTAAGACTTCGGGATGCTATCACCTTGAGGTGTGATAAACAGAATGCCTGCCCCTGAGCCGTGCCTAGTGTATGAACCATCAAAATATAGTTTCCATGGTTGTACTTCTGTGATCATGAATATCTCTTCATCTAGAAAATTGGAAATGAGGGGATGATCGCCTATGAGTGGTGCATCGGCCAACTGATCTGCAATGACTTGCCCTTTGATAGATTTACGGTCCACATACTCGATGTCAAATTCACTTAGAATCATTACCCATTTGGCCAAGCGACCTATCAATGTTGCTTTGCTGAGTAAATACTTGAGTGGATCAATCTTTACGATGAGTTGTACCTTGTGTGTCAACAGATAGTGCCGCAATTTAGTGGTTGCTAAGATTACTGCTAGGCAAGCTCGCTCAATAGGTGTGTAATTGAGTTCATAGCCAACCAGTGTGCGAGAGATGTAGTAAATAGCACACTCTTTGCCTTCTGCATTATGTTGTGCCAATAATACACCTAATGCTGTACTTGTCGCTGAGATATAAAGTAACAATGGTCTACTTGGATCTGGTGGCATCAACAATGGTGGATTCATGAGATAGTCTTTAAGCGTCTGAAATGCTTGTTGGCATCTGGCATCCCACTAAAAGCGAATGTTCTTATGTAGCAAGTGTGTGAATGGGTGACACTTATCAGCCAATTGTGCAATGAATCTTCGGATGGATTGAAGCCGCCCTTGTAATGTCCTTAGCTGACTGATATTCTTTGGAGGTGGCATGTCCATTATTGCCTTAACCTTTGCTGGATCGACCTCAATGCCTTTGCTTGAGACAATCAAAGATATTGTTCCAGTCTATCAAAGATTTGATCTAAGATGTGGAGATGTCCTTCTCTAGTAAGTGATTTTGCTAGTAAGTCATCCACATAATCTTCCATTATAGTATGCATCATGTCATGGAAGATGGTGGTCATTGCTCTTTGATAGGTCGCTCCTGCATTCTTTAGACCAAAAGGCATTACATTCCAGCAGTATGTGCCCCATGGACATGTGAAGGTTGTCTTATGTTGATCTTCGAGTGCGATCTTTATCTGATTGTAGCCGGAAAAGCCATCCATGAGTGAAAGCATCGCATGTCCTGCTGTTAGATCCACTATGATGTCGATATTTGGTAGGGGAAAGTCATCCTTAGGACATGCTTTATTCAGATCTCTGAAGTCAGTACAAATGCGGATGCCCCCTTTTGGTTTGCCGATAGGCACAATGTTGGAGATCCATTCTGTATAATCAATTGGCCTAATGAAACCAACATCTAGGAGTTTCTTGAGTTCTGTTTTGACTAGCACTGCAATCTGGGGATGCATCTTACGAAGCTTCTGCTTGACAAGTTTGGCTCCTTCTGCTATGGTAAGGTGATGCATGACTAAATTAGGATCAAGCCCAGGCATGTCTACATATGACCATGCAAAGTTGATCTGACGCTTCTGGAAGAACTCTATAAATTTAGGTTGTTCCTCTGGAGTGAGAAGAGATGCCAGATGTATGATATGAGGATTTTCAGGAGTCCCCATATTGTATTCTTTGGTTTCCTCGATGAGAATCATTGATCGTTCCTGTTGTGCATTAGCAGGGAGAATGTCAAACCCTTCATCCTCAGGTGCCTCAAAGAGGTTTTCACCATTCGATACGCTCTTTCTTTTTACTTTTGTGGGATCAAACAGTGCCACAGTGTGGTTTTCACTAGAAGATCCATGTTTCACTGTTATATTTTTGCAACTGAAAGGTTTGGCATTCGCCCCGAAGTTTGTTGCGCTATTAAGTTCAATGGCGAATCCAGCTTTGTGATCCCCGCTTGGTAGATTATCCCTTAATTCCAAAAAGTCAATGATAGCCTCATCGTTTTGGAAGAGGTCAAGACATGGATGATTTGATTGGTTCCATTCGATGAGTTCAGGGTGGATAATGGGCATTACATCATCGATTAGGTTAAGTTCGTTAGAGGTATCAGTGAGGGTTAAGATAGTGTGGGGAAGGTCATTGATGGTACTTTCCCTGTCAGAATCAGGCGTAGGATGAGACATAGGGTCTGTGGAAGATGTTTCCAGCTCAGGTACCCAAGTGGTCTTTATCTGTGCTTCTCCGTAAATAGGGATGTCTTTGCGTGGTGGAGGTGGTGATGTGTCTTCCTCATCTGAAGTGTTAAGCTGTACAGAATCAAATTCCCACTCATGTGAGTCGGTCTCTGAATCACTCTCCAGCATCCGATTGCTATACCATACTGGGATGTCTTTGGAGTTAAACACAGTAGGTGTGATTGGTTTATGTATCTTTGTAGTGATCGGTGCTGCAGGAACTATGATGGGGATTAAAGGATTTGTTACTGGAAGTATCGGTAGTGTTGATTTAGTGGCTTCTGTTGGAATGGCTGGTGCCATAGATGTTGCTGTAGGTTTCCATACAGTTGTTGCTACAAATGGTGTTGCTGATGGGATTACTGGTTCATTTGGTGGGATGAATGATATTGATGACGGTTGCGGTGGGGTTGTGAGCCTCGATGGGGCAGTGGGGATAGTGCTTGATGGTGCTTTGATTATGAAAGGTGTCCTCTTTGCAGTAGGTGGGCAAAATGGTTTGCTGGGTTTTCCTTTGAATCTGAGTTTAGGAAGGATCTCTTTTTCAAAGCCTAGGCCTGTATTACCTTTGGGCTTTAATTCTGGTAGTAGAGGTTCATGTCGTCCTTGTTTGCAGTATCCCAAAGCACTCTGACCATCATATCCCATTCTTTGCATAATGAGGAGGCCTTTGCCATACTGTTCCGTAGGAAGTGTAACTTGCGGTTTATCAATGGTGATGGGATCTTTATAGATCTAGTCCGCTAGGTCCTCATCTTGTGTCTCTTCCTCTTGACTCTTTCCAAGGACGAAAGGTGTCAAGGCACATGCTGGCATGATTAGTGGTTGCTGGAGTAACTGCTGTGGCTTACCATGTGTTCTAGGAGAAGTGGGCATTTGTCCCACACAAAAGAGCTGACTCAAGTTGTATTCTCCAGGACCTTCCTCTGCTACTTTCATCTTAAGCTTTTCTTGCTTGGGTATAGGGGTGTTTGAACTGGCAAGAGAGGCAGGACTTACATATGATGTGGAGGAAATGGCTTCCCTATTATTAGGAACAGTAATTTCTGGTTGATGGCTGATATTATGGCAAAATGCAAAGGGATTTGCATCGCCCAGGATTGTGATCTCTGTACCGTTATATGGGAACTTGATACATTGATGGTAGGTAGATGGAACAGCTTGCATGGCATGTATCCAAGGTCTCCCTAATAATAGATTATATGGCAGAGGAAGGTCCAGAACCTGACAGATGATGTGCTTTACCACAGGGCCCACTCGGATTGGTAGTACCACAACTCCTTTGGATGAACGTTCTACATCATCATAGGCCTTGATGGTGATCTTCTTGCGAGGATCCACTGATTCTATTGCATATCCCAATGTTGTGACCAACTGTAGTGTACAAATGTTTAGGCCTGCTCCATTATCTATCAAGACTCGCTTGATCCTATGTTGGTTGATAAAGCCTTCAATGTGTAGCGAAGCATTATGAGGTTGTTGGAAAGAAGAGTTGTCACTTTCGGAAAAAGTGAGACAAGGTGATGACTTTAGATTTCCAACCATGGCTTGAAATTGGTTTTATGAGATGGTGATAGACGCAAAAGCTCTAAAATGGATATAAGCACAGGGGTTTTGTCTAATTGTTCCACAAGATTGTATTGCTTTGGGACGGAGGTGGTGCCTTGTGGAGCTGCCTTGATGGTGACCTTGCCACAACGTGTAACAACATTGCAATTTGAGGTGGGATTTTTGAAGGTGATAGTTGCAATTTGTTCACTGGCATCATACAGGTGATTTACAGTGTAGTTATACGTAGCCTGCGTATAATCAGTGGTATCAGTGCCTCGCCGGGAAGTGGAAGGACCCCTTTGATCTTGTGATGGAAGTGGATTTTTGAACATCAAATGATCATTATTTGTTGTTTTTGGGTCATGTCCTTCAATTTCAATTTCTCCTCGGTCAATGAGATCTTGAATGAGATCTTTCAATCAGTGACAATTACTTGTCTTGTGTCCTCTTCCTTGATGGAATTCACAATGTTCAGTATCTCTCCACCATGCCGGTTTGACCTGAGGCTCATAGTTGGATAGCTTAGGTAGAGTGATCAAATTCTGAGAAATGAGTTGTCGCAACACTGTTTCAATGGGTTCCCCTAAGGGAGTATATGCGCGTTTTTGTTTTTGTGGATGAGGTCTTGGTTCATCATGAGATGTGATGCGACCTTGATTGGAAGGAACATTTGTGTTATTCTGAGGTGGAGGATTTTGTCCTCCAAATCGAACCACAGGTTGTGCATTTTGGATAGTCCGGGCATCCACAACCCCATCATTGACGATATTCTTGTTTTTATTCCAGAAGTTTGGTTTATCGCTATTGAAGCGTGGGCGAGGACCATCTTTTGGTTCATTAAAGATTTTGATGAGTCCTTTCTTGATGAGTGCCCTTTCACATTTTAAACCCTTGGTGATTATATCGTTAAAAGAGTCTGTGTCTTTGACATCCAGGTGAAATTCCATTTCTTCGTTTAAGTTGGAAATGAAAATTTCCACTAGTTCTCGTTCAGGTAACTGAAGAGAACGTCTGCTAGACATTTGGCGCCATTGTTGCAGGAATACTGAGAATAGTTCACCTGGTTTTTGTTTGGTGTTGCACAGATCAGCCATGGTGATGTCGCGTTCAATGTTATGAGAGTAATGAGATAGGAACTTCTAGTTGAGTTCCTCAAATGTTCTAATGCCACCCAGTAGTCGGGAAAACCATGACATGGTTGTTCCTCCCAAACTTTGGGGAAAAAGGTGCATTAGGTATGTGTCTTCATATGCCACTTCAAGACAAGCGGAATGAAATTCTCGGACATGATCACGGGGATCCCCCTTTCCTCTATATTTTTCAAATTTGGGTGTTTCGAATCCTCGTGGAAAGGGTGGCATATAAAGATTCCTATCAAACGGATAGGGACAGATGTCGTTAAGTGAGAATTGATTGGTCTTAACACCACTATGAAGTTGTTGGGCAAGATTCTTGACTTGTTGCCGCAACATCTCCATTTCATTTGGAGGAGGAGGTGGTGGGTTACCTCGAGGAATGTTATATCTGATGTGATCTCTACCTCTTTCCTCCTCATGGCGACTTTGTCTTTCTGATGCTTGTCTTAATTGGGCAAGATCAAAGTCAGAGTGGAGTTTGGCTCCTTCTTGAGCGAGTTTTAAGAAGTGAGCATCCGCATTACTCCTGAGTATTTCGTCAAACAGTCTGTTAAAGAGAGGGTTATGCAGGGCCCTCACTATTGTTGCAGGAGTGGGAGTACTTGGGTTTTCGTCATTCATATTTCCTCCAAGTGCCTCTTGAAATTCATTGATATTTTCGTCTTCTTCTTCCTCAATTTCTATTTCTCGTTGCCTTGACTGTGATCGGGTTTGAGCCATTTTGTTTGCAAGTTTTGTGTGAAGTTGATTGAAGATGATGATGAGTTGTTGTTTAATGTAATGAGATTTGATGGTTGGTGATTGTGTGGTATGTAGAGCTCTAGCAATTTGAGGTAGATGTAACTGAAATTGCTTCTTTGAATTGCTTGTTTGTTTGAGGAGTTTGGATGTGATAAGGTGTAGAGAAATCTGAGATGTGTTACAAATTGAACTACCTAGTAATGAGAAGATTCACTCATGAACTAGTTTTAACCTGCGTAGATGTGTCTCTTAGGATGAGCTTATCCTAGATGTAGAAACAATCTAAAAAGTGATGTGATGTGTTTGATTCAAGCAATATCTAAAAGGAATTTTGGGACAAGAACCTCTTAATGTTTTGAGAGTTGGGATGGATTGATGATGGAATGATGATGTATGAATGGGATGATAGATGAAACGTTTTCAACTTTCAATAAAAACTTTGTGTTACGAATGGGATAAACTCTACCTCTTCCCTTTCAGGTGTTGGTGGTATTTCTCGAGCTGTGTTGTATGTGATACAGATGTTTGGGAAGAAATTGGGGTTAATCTTTCCTCCTTGATTTTTGTGATAACTCAGAGCTCTATATTGCATAAAAGCTCTATGGTTCAATGATTCGGAATCAAATTTGTTTGTTTTGCTTTGAAGGTAGAGACGCATGCGATGGAGAAAGATTCTATGGGAGACAAAGATTTGTCGATTGATATAGAAGAATTTCCTCTTTTTGATCAAAGCCTTTGAGCTTAATGGTCTTCTTTTCAAGTTGATATTCTAATGACACTTCTTCTTTCGCAAGATGTGAAGAATGGTCATAAAGTTTTTGACTCTTTGTTGTTTGTACCTTGTTTTTGATGTTTTTGGTTGTTTTGACAGATGTTTGGTTGGATGAATACTTTGTTTTTGGGAAGTGATTTTCTGATTTTTCTTTGACAAGAAAACAAAGCAAGCACACAAACACAAGAATGTTGCCTCAAAGGCACAAATGAGTATGGGTCTAGATCAACCCAATCCTTGGACTTGTATATGACCCTTCCTTTAGATGTATTTTAAGGTGTATTTCCAAAGCCTGAAGTCGGCTCAATTTGTACTTGGTCTTTAAAATGAACACACTTCAAACACTTTTTATCCCTAAGGTCAAATGGCCAGTTGTGATAAATTTAGCCCACATCTTGATATTTCTTCGACTTTGGTACTACATACCTTATGAATCCCGCCTTGGCAGGTAAGGATGTGATATACTAAGTCTTGCACGAGCATAACAAATAGATGATCCCTATGATGGGGGAGTCACCACTTTTATCAAGCCACAAGTGACTTTTCAAAAAGCTATGTTTCTACTCAAGGAAATATGTATGGTGAGTATCTTGGGAGCAAAACCATCTATGCTCTTGCACTAAATTATATCGCAAATATCCTCAATCAATAGAATGGGTGGGCTACTACTTAAAAGTGTTTAGTCATGTTCGATGTTTTTGGACATAAGTTCATTCTGCAGTGACTCACTTAAGAGCCTTGTAACTGGTGGTGGGGCCCATTTGTCCTTTCGGCCAGTTACACTGTAGGAACAGCTATACCCAAGGCTACAGCTTTCGTTCTCACCTGATTTCTATAGCGGCTCGAAGGATTTACCGCTCAAGGTCGTTCCCAAGAGTGATGTGTCTCTTGGCAGGCCTCTCTTAAAAAGATAAAATTTTGAGTGTTACTAACACTTTTCTCTTGCACCTAGGACCACGAAAGCCAAGGGAGAGGATAGTGTGTGTTAGAAGTAGGACCACTCGACCAACTCTTTGCACAAGTGTGCCAAGCATGAAAAACACTTTTTCTTTTTAATCTATCATTGCAATGTGATCTAACTATTTGGAGATGTTGCTCCAACAATCATGGTGTTCTTTTTAATTTTCAAAGGCAATTGTTTGAGTAAACTAGAATTTGAAAATCCTGGTCAACTTAATGAAAAACACGTTTGCTTGAAGTAAAATTTGTTTTTGCAAAAATCAAAACAAGTGGATTACTCTTTTTATTTGCCCAAAAATTGAAGTATGGCTTGTGATTTTTAAGTTTGATGTAAGAAAGAAATTTTGTTTTGTTGATTTTAAGCGCCAAAACAAAATATATCCCTAACTTGCAATGAAAGCAAAATTTTGAAGTTTGTTGTTTTTTTTACTTTGCAATAAAGAAAGATGAATTTTCTTTTTAAGCACCAAAAACAAGTTTGAGGTTCATTTTATGCACTCTAAAATAAAATGTGAGGTTTATTTTAACTTGTGCAAGAAGGAAAAATGGATTCTTTTTAACCAACTTTTGTTGAAAGAAAGTAAAAAAGAAACTTTTAAAGCATTTAAACTAACTCCTTCCCCTGCACAAAAAGATTAGAACCTGCATAAAAGACAATTAGTTCGAAAAATCCGCATGTTTTGGTGGGCTCCTACAAGCCTAAATTTTTTATTTTTTTTCAGTTACAAGGTGATTTGTACAACATTATGTTACAATAGCGCTAGTCTACGTTTGAACAGTGGCGCTATTTAACACAAACGCACTAAAAGAAAGGGAAAGACAAGAGAAGGCAAAAGCACTGAAACGGGGTGAATAGCACCAAAATAATGTCAAATACGCCAAAATAGTGTCAAAAACGCAACCTGTGTGACATTTTCAACATTCAAACATGTTATTGGTTAAACAAAAAAAAAAAAAAAGTTGATCTTTTTGGTGTTTGGATTCACGTCGGGTTCACCAAATGATGCTCTGCAAAAAGGATTAGAAAATCTATTTGATGGCAACACACACAAGAGCACAAGAAACAAACGTTAGTGTTAGCAACAAAAGATTATCCTAAACAAGCATATCAAGAGAGATATTAAGCATGAAATAGAAAGCATATAAACATAGAATAAAATAGCTAATCAAGATGCTCATAGTTGCTCCTCCCTTGTTCCTCTCCTCTCCAAGTCCCAAATGAGTGTAGCTCTTAGCAGCTTTTTGCACTATGGATGCTTATGGAGGATTGAGATTTAATATTAAGCTTCAAATATGAAATGAAAAGCTAAATACTATGCTATTGATGCTAAAATGATTGATTTTACCAAAAAGACAAGATTTTAGTTATGCTATGCTAAATGCTCTCTAAAAATGTCTATAGCCTAAATGCATACAAGTTTTCAGGATCTGGATTATGAAGGAATGGGCTCTATTTATAGGAAAAATGGAGCAATGGATGGCTAGGATTGAAAGGTTTAATCAAGGGTCAAGCTTGAAAGTTGGGGATCCATGTGCACAATTTGCACCAATGAAATGGTGACAAGTGTCAACATAAGATTGGGTTGAGAGAAGAGGTTGGAGGCATTAAATGCCTGAGGAGACCTCATGGTTATCTAGAAGGTAAGGATCAAGCCTAAATTAGGATTACCCACTGGATTAGGAGTTAATGCAAGGATAAACCTTTGTGCAAATGATTAAGAGATAATCATGGTCAAAGCATTAAAGGCTTGATGAGACCCTTGGGTTGGGTAGAGGTTGAGTCAAAACAAATGTTTTAACCATGTAGGAGGGTTTGGGTTAACCATTAATGGTTTTTGAAGACTTTGTGGATTAAGTGGTTGAAGGTTGGAAGCTTTCAAAGGTTATCCAAGACTTTGAGACATTTAGTGGTTGAAGGTTGAAAGCCTTTAATGGTTATCAAAGACTTTTAGGCTTTGAGAAGTGACTCCATTTTGCTTAGGAATGTGACAATAATTAGGGGATGGATTAGGTTAATTAGGAAGGGGTTAGAAGAATCTAGAAGGGGATTAGATTTTGCAAGTGGATTTGGTGGGTGAGGGAAAATAGGATTTTATTTAAAATAAAAATTCATTTATTTCAATAAATGTGTGCAAGTTGTATTTGGATAAATATTCAAATAAATATTAATTTATTTAAATGAAAAAAAGGAAGATAAAGCATTAAAATGCTTGAAGACTTTGAGGGGAACCATTAAAGGCTTGAAGACTTTAAGGGAAGACATTAAGTTTGAAGACTTCAAAGCCATCAAGTTTGAAGACTTTAAGGGAAACCATTAAAGGCTTAAGAAGACTATAGAAGGAAGCCATCAAGTTTGAAGACTTTAAAGCCATCAAGTTTGAAGACTTTAAGGGAAACCATTAAAGGTTTCAAGTGGGTGAGGATAAATAGGATTTTTAAAAAATAATTTATTTAAAATAGTTGTGCAACTTGCATTTGTAGGAAAATGCAAGTGGGTGGAGGATAAAGGTGATTTAAATAAATGATTTATTTAAAATAGCTGTGCAACTTGCTTTTGTAGGAAAATACAAGTGGGTGGAGGATAAAGGTGATTTAAATAAATGATTTATTTATTTAAATGTGAGAGGTGGGATTTTGGGGGATTTAAATAAATATTAATTTATTTAAATGTGAGAGGAGATTTAATTAAACAAATATGATTTATTTATTTAATTAATGGTATGAATTTGGTTAAGTGAATTAAATCAAATAAATTGAATAATTTATTTAATTAATAGGAGAAGAGGGTTAAGATGAATTAATTAAATATTAATTTAATTATTTATTTATTGATGGTTAAATAATCAAATAAATACTAAGTATTCATTTAATTAAGTGGACAGATTTATGTGACTACACAAAGCAAACAGGTTTAAAAACCTTCTTACCAGTAGGCTTTTTAGCCTTAGGAGCAGTTTTGTTCTTATGAGTGTTGCTATTGGTACCGAAAGATTCTCCTTTCTCGGATGTGTTAAAACTGAGTCTAGAGGTATCACCTTTTATCATTTGTGATTGAATTTTCTCATCTATCAAGGTAGAACTTTTGTTGAACTTTTCTAGTTTCCCATTTGCTTCAGTGAGCTGTCTGGTAAGATCTTCATTAAGTTTTGACAGAGTCTCTCTCAGAGATGATGCCAATTCAAGATCTAGTTGTAAGGTCTCTTTTTCTTCTTTCTCTGCATTGCAATGCTCCTGCAAAGTAGCATTCTCTCGCTTGATCTTGAAAATCTCATGATCTCTTTCCTTGATGAGATCTTCAACAGTTCTCTTGGCTTCTGGTTCCTGACTCATGCAGATAGTAAGGCCTTCTAGCTCTCTCTTCAGATTTAGCTTTTCACTGTTTAGTTTCTCAACTTCGTCAGCTAAAGCATCAATATTGGCCTCATCTGAAGAACTATTATTAGATATTTCTAACAGTTGTTCAGTTATCTCTCTCCTTTTTACTTGAGAAGCTTTTAGTTTGACCCTTAGGGTTTCAAGCTCATTTCTACTAGCTTCAAGCTCTCTAGCCATCTCAAAGTAGCTCATATCTCCATGGTGGCTTTAGGGTTTCCTTCCAAGTGATTAGGCTTTAAATAAGTTAGACTCTGATACCAATTGATGGACTTGTAAAGCACTCGGAGGGGGGGTGAATCAGTGACACCAAAAATAATACTACTTTAAACACTGACTGGTAGATATACTTAACAAGTCTGTTAAACAATATGCATGCAATCCAAAATGATATAACAACCTCCATAATAAGTAAAACATCCACCATAACACAAGTGTTTATACGTGGAAACCCCAAATGGGAAAAACCATGGTGAGATGGGACTCACAAGTTAACTATATGCAGTAATAGATAACTGACTAGTTGAGGTCTACAAAAATTTGCTCTGCTAGGAGCAAATCCTGCTAAAGATCCCAAAGCTTAGTTAAAATCTATACCTTGTAAAAGGTAGTACCCTGTAAGGAGTAACCTCGGTAGAGGATTTCTGAATCCAAACTAATGGATCACTCAGTTAGAGGATTTGTATAATGAAGCTTGTTAGAGCTTACCCGGTTAGGGGATTTAACTATTGCAGTGACTACAAAACAACAGGTGGTGTGATCTAGTAGTAGCACAACTTGCTTGAATAGATCCTCTTCTGTGCACTCAAAACTTCATTACCAACATACTCTGCAACTTAATACTTTTGCCTTCACATAAAATCATAGCATAACATATCTCCTTAGCTCATACAAAATAATTCATTGTGATGTCAATATACAGACATTTAGATTGCATGTCAGCCTCTAGAAATCATATCACAATTTCCTAGGTCCAATGTATCTGGTCAAACAATCATTACTCATCACAAAAATGTCACCAAAAACTATCGGTAGAGATAACTCATCATGACTAGTCGTAACTCATCACATAATCAATGAATACCGGTTGGACCAACAATATCGGTTGGAGTTAAACATATAAACCATTTGTCCTTTGATAATCCTTTGATAATCTCTGTTGGATCTTCAGGTTGTCGTCGAGTTATGTATATCCATATATAAATACACATTGGTTGTCTTCATGTATATACCGGTTGTTACATGTATCGGTTAGATATAAACTTCTAGTATATCGGTTGTAATATAAACAACTTTGAAGTCACACCGGTAGACAATATGAACATATGTGTGTGTATGTGTTTCATCAATAACAACATATGAAGTTATTCATTATAATCATCATCAAGCCAACACAGAATGTGCAAATAAAAGGAACATTGTGAATTTCATTTGTCACTTTGCGATCTTGAGAATATTTGGCGAGCGAGTAGAGTATAGAAAAGTTTGTGCTAGCAGCATTCAAACCATTTACCAACAATCTGAGGTGATCAGAGTGAAGCTTGAATCGATGATAGAGTATTGAAAGTTTTTTATGGTTGAAAACCCTAGTACCAAAGCAGAAGAGGTATTTATCTGAGGAATTCTACTCTTTGCTTGGTTATTTGCATATTTGAAATTAATACACCTCATCTTGTTGATGTAACTGAGAGGGAAAGACCAAAATTCAAACGACATCCATACAAGTCGGAGGAAACTGACCCTATCGGTGCCCTTTCCGATGTACTGCATGGTGTTTTGCATAAAGAAGATGTAACATCATTTTGTCACTATAAACTTGAAGACTTGGAAGTTGCAGTTATTCATGAGCAATACAAATCTCTATGTAATGAACAAGGAAGATTGAAAGAACAGTTTAGAAGCGTAGCCAATAAAGGTTTTCATCATACGATCAATTTCATTGATGATTTTGATGATGAGTGTTGGTTGAAAATTTTGTACACTTGGGGAAATATACAAAATTGTGGCTTCAACCACAGTGTGTGAGTAAAACTCTCCTAATTAAGGGAAGGCTCCCCCTATCTACAAACTAAACTAATCTAATATAGGTGGGACAACAGTCTTTCTTCTTCTTTCAAGGAAAAATATACTCTTTTCTCTTCTCAGAAAAGTAATAGCAATTGGAAATAAATAATAGCAAATACAGAAACGAGACTTCTTTGTAGGATTTTTAGAACATAAAGGGAAGCAAAGTTTTCATGAAGGCACAAAGACCTCCGTCACTTCCCCGGGACGGGAAAATAGAAAGAAATCTCAAAGTCTTCAACTATCTATTGTCCTATCAACCTTTTTAGATGATTTTCTGCTAACTATGCACAATATATAACAGCTCAAAGTCTAACTACATGATGCACTTCAACTCACATGCACAAGTCTTAAAAATAGAAGCAGCATAAAGTCTACAAGCTATCTTCCCAATTTAGCTTTCCACACTAGTTTCAGATATGATAAGCAGCTCAAAGTCTACAAGACCAAATCTGAAAACCAAACATATAACTCTAAATACAATTAGCAGCTCAAAGTCTGCAAGATTGAATTTAAATCCCTCTTTCACAATAGAACAAAACTGACAAACAACTCTAGAAAATGTCATCACATAACAACTTGAATTGGCACAAAGTCTCAACACAACTTGCCTCTTTTATTGAAAACAATCTGATTTACATCTAAAATCAAAGTCTTAGAGTGCACATACAAACTGGCAAAATTTTGTTGCATTGCCAAAAAGATCCTTATTTACAAATGAGGGTCCTCCTTATTTAGGAAAATGTTGGAGAAAAATGTGGGCATAGTTGACTAATTCAACTGCACATTCCCACTTGACTACAACTTCAGCAGAAAGAAAATATGCAGCTATGAGAAAACTTGTAGCATCTAACAATGCAACTAAATGAAAAGAAAGTGTCAAAAAGAGGACACTTTATTCATCTTTCTCCTCCTCATTGGATTTCTGAAATTCTTCAAACCGAGCTAAAGCAACTTGCATCTTAGCTTTGTCTAGCACCATATCAACAATCTCATTAGCACATCTTCTTTTCTATGTCGATTTGCTGGGAGAGGGCTCGGACATTTCAACATGGATCATTAGTGTTTTGAAAATGATCACCATCGGATGACCAAATTTCATCAATCAGAACAAGAAAAAGGAGTCAGAAATGACTTAGGAGAAACAATGGGAAAAACTTGCAGGTCAAACTTTAAAGTCCGAACTATACGTTCAAACAACATCATACGCAGGTCGGACTTTAAAGTCCGACCTGCAAGGGAAAAACTTGACAAGCAACTGCATGTCGGACTTTAAAGTCCGATCTACAACTTGGGAAGGAAACTCAAAATTCACACGTCAGACTTTAAAGTTTGATGTGCAAAGAAAATCAATCAAAGATTGCATATCGGACTTTAAAGTCCGATATGTAAAAAGGGCAAAACTTAACTTGCAGGTCGGGAAAAATTCCCCGACCTGCACATAGGCAAACTTGCAGGTCGGGAAAAAATCCCCGACCTGCACTTAGACCTGCAGGTCAAGAAAAATTCCCCTACCTGCACTTAGAGCTGCAGGTCGAGAAAAATTCCCCGACCTGCACATGGACCTTGGCGAATTGAAACAAAAATAATCATGCAAGAAAAGACTCCTTGCAAGTCGGATTTTAAAGTTTGACATGCAACTTCCTTCTTTCCAAACTACACATCGGACTTTAGAGTCCAACATGCAAGGGAAAAGTCCCTACAGGTCAGACTTTAAAGTCCGCTCTGCAGGGAAAGAACTGCCTATAGGTCGGACTTTAAAGTCTGCTCTACAGGGAAAGAATCACCTGCAGGTCGGACTTTAAAGTCCGATCAGCAGGGAAAGAACCAAAACATTGCACATCGGACTTTAAAGTCCGATGTGCAATTCTAACAAAGAAAAACCCTGCAGGTCAGACTTTAAAGTCTGACCTGCAGGTAAAACTGCAAAAATCAAAAAACTTAAAAACAAGAAAAACAAAAGGCTAAAAGCAAAAGAGGCTAACCGACGGAGTCAATTAACCTTCCCGAAGGATATGAGGTACGAAATGGACTAGTTTCATAGGGTTGCCTCACGATTTTAGCCATGCTAAAATTAAGGACAACAATGAGTTGATAAGATTTTTTTTGAGCCGCATTCATGACCAATTTATGTGGATGGACAGACCTCACAAAATCACTAAGGAAGCAATCCATGTTGTAACCGGTTTCTGCTTAACCGGTGAGATACCATTACTTAGGTTTGTACCAAAGAATGATGTTGAGAAATTAACTGGATCAAGATGGGATAGAAGAGCCATGACTGTGAATGATATTAATGATCCTGCATTTAAATTTGCATCTATGGTGATCGATTATAGAATCTTATATTCAATCGGAATGAAAATTATGTTGCCATTATGTGAACTGGTATGAGGACATGATGACATTGTATGTTGTCATTGATGTCAATATGTTGAAGAAGAGGGAACCGGTATGTTACCAAGAACCGGTATAACATTGTGAACTGGTATATGTGCCAAAGTGAAGCAGTCTGTTTGTTCAAGGTAAATCGGCATGTGGTTATGGGAACCGATACATGGAAGCTTTGTATGACAACTGGTTGGTAGTCTCAACTTTAGGGTTTCCGGTTGAAGTACTTCAAGCCTATGTGACTCAACTGGTGACTTTGTGTGATGAGTTAGCCTTGTAACAAAGAATAGATCATGTTGTCACGTCAGCCTTGTGCGCGTGAAGGATCTTGCATGAAGGAGATTGTTCCTATCTACCTCAGGAATGTGTGAAGTCTATAAATAGTGAAAACGCGTGATGGGTTATCAACCGCCATGAAAGCAGTGGAAAATGAACGATGGAGAACGTCTTGAGATTAGTTCAAGACTGTTGCATTTAATGCAATGTGCTCAATGGTCAGGATTGAACCATTTGAATTGATTAACCTAACAGGTTTAGGGTTTAGGGTTTATGCTACCGACCTATCTATTTCCTATAAGGTCGATGTTGTGTTTCTTTCTGAGGTTGTTGGCAAAACTTGTGTGTGTATCCAAGAGAAGAGATACATGATTCTTGCTAGACCAGAGGAGAGAAGTGATACCTACAAAGTGTAAGTGTAGAAGGTGAAGAGGAGCTAAAGTGGATCTGCATTGGCATTGAGTGTTGTCACTAGATCATTGTAATACCTATTGATCTCTAACCACTTCAACAGTTGGGAAATCCCTTAATAGGGTAGCTTTAACCGGCTTACTGTAAATCCTTTGACAGGGTGACTCAAAACCATTGAGTTCTTGAAATCCTCTAACAAGGTAACCTTTAATAGGGTTTAACCCTTAACCGGGTATTCTAGCCATTCCTTAACTGAGTGATCCCTAACAGGATCGGTTCCTAACACAACCTATTGTATCAGTCTTTAACCAGACAAGGCTCCAAATAGAGCAGACTTCTAAAGAGTTCAAAAATAGCTTGTGGGTATTCATCCTCACCGTGGGTTTTCCTAGTTGGGTTTCCACGTGAAAAATATGTGTGTCATGTGTGGTGTTATTCATGTGATGGTTTAAGTGATTTGTGTTTGAAGGTAAATCTTGTTGATCTAGTTGTTTATATATCTTTGATGATAGATTACATGTTCATGCACTAGGGTGAAATGGAAATGAAGTAGTAGACTGTATGAAAAGATAAGTGTCAACTAGTTTATGCTTGTCTCAGTTATTCTAAGTTTTGCCTGTTGTACTTTGTTTAAGACCATTGTTACTGTTTGTCTGCCAAAGCACAGTGTCTATGACAAACTGGTTTAGGATTGTGTTTTTTGTCTGTACTGATTCACCCCCCCCTCTCAGTACGGGTTTGGTACTATCCGTTCATCATTGAGTTATCACATTATACCGGCAGCAGCAATTCACACTGCATAATGGATGATTAAGGAAAATGTGGACTATGACTTGACTGAAGCTCTAAGGAGTCAATTAGTGGAAAATTTGGAAGCAGTCAAGAAGGACGAGAAGATCAAGTTCAAGTTTGGACAACTTATCATGGGCTTATTCTTTTATCTATTCCTCGGTATTGGTGATGTACAATGGATAACTGGGACACCTGCTCTATTGTAGATGAATAACAACATTAGAATATTGAATGACAAGTTTGATGATATTCATGGGGATATTTTAAGAAATTTCAGAAGAAAATGCATGCTAGGGAATGCATACCAGAAGTGTAGTCAATCGGTAGGAGGATTCTATTTGTTTTATGGTAGACATAGATACGTGCTTGATGGAAGTTGTTATTCTCAGGACCACATGGGTAATGCCCATGGGTTATGAAGTAGATAAAGATCTACTTGTTGCTTATGCTAATCATTTGTTAGCTCAACCGGTCGATACCACTGATGAGAGGTTTCGAACTTACAAGAAAAAACTACTAATAGTGCACTTTGCATTACAGCTACCGGTGATAGCAAAGAAAGTAAGGAAAGAGGTAGAGGCCTTTGTTGAACAGGCTAGATTCACAAAAGAATAGATAGTTGCAGCAAGAGCCAAATATGAGGTTGAACAAGGTGGAACTTATAGTGTACCAATAGGTACTTCCACCGGTAAGACCAGAGTAGCCAAAGTAGCTGAAAAGAAGAAGACAGAAGAAGCTAAGGTGAAGCCTAGTGAATCCCAAAGAGGGAAGCCTTCTAAAATTCAATTTCGGAGGAAAGGTAAACTTGTTGAACCTCCTATTGTGCCTTCCCAAACTAGAAAAAGAAAGAAGGAGAAAGCTCACAAACTTGTGAGAGATGTAGAGGCTACAAAATCAGAAGAAGATAAGAGAGCACTAAGGGCAAGTGCTAAGAAACAAAAGACTACTAGTAAAGGTAAATCATCTAAGAAAGTATTGACACTTGAAGATTCTCTTACAAGAATGGTTAGAATTATTAAGGAGTATGGTATTTACAAAGGTTTAAACATACTATTTACTCATTTGTTTGAAATTCAACAAAGGGAGATTGAAGATGCAGTTATATTTAGTATTAACAAGTTTAGTAGAGCCCTCATTGAATTACAAGGGCAAATTGCAGATTCTTTATATAATTTTATTGATGCAAGGTGGCAAGGAATTATCCTAGATAAAAGTTTATTGATTATACATTGAAACACTTGCAACAGGAAGCAACTGAAGACAAAATTAAACAAATAAAGGTTAATATAAAAGCATTATTCAGATCAAAGAAAAGATTAACAAGAATGCTTGTTGGAGAGACCGAATCAGTTCAAAAAGAGACTGAGATTTTAATGAAAAAGGTTTTAGGTCTCATCCCCGATGAAGAAGAGGAAAAGGATGAAGAAATTGAGGATAATACCTCTGTAAAGGAAAAGTCCGAAGACCTTCTTGAAGGTGTAAAAATCACATATTTTGAACTGGACAACAAGTATATGTACGATGACCCTGTTGATACTAAACCGGTAGATATATCAGATGATGATATCAGTGCTGCTGATAATGTTGCTAACACTGCAGACAATGTAGATGTTTTTGAAGTTGATGTATAGATGTTTGAACATCAGAAGGAACAGGTTGAGAATGAAGGAGAAGAGAAAGAAGCAGACAAAAGCTCAACTGAGAAACCGATAACTGCATAGTCAATGGAGCCTCAGATTGCACTAGTCAATGTAAGTACAGATGCAAATGTAAATATTGCTACTGAGGATAATTAGAAGGATAAGGAAGAACCGGTAAAAGAACAAATTGTTGAAAATTCACCACTAGTCAAGGATACCACTACAGAAGATGAAGATTAAAAGAAGGAAGAGAAGAAAACAAAGAAGGTGGAAGAGGAGAGGAGAATGGAAGAAATAAAGATAACTCCTATGGTACCTTTTGAA
The DNA here is from genome assembly GCF_030272615.1 of Cryptomeria japonica. Classification (NCBI taxonomy): domain Eukaryota; kingdom Viridiplantae; phylum Streptophyta; class Pinopsida; order Cupressales; family Cupressaceae; genus Cryptomeria; species Cryptomeria japonica. The sequence continues at coordinate 824,751,704 of NC_081414.1, read as the reverse complement.
TCCAAACTGAAGAAAACAATAGTTGATGGTGATGATGATGACTCCGTAAGCATAAAAGGTCCTATTAATATGGATAATTTGAGTTCTTCAGAATTAATGAAGATTAATATAACAATGCAATCCCATGCACAAAATAAAATATTGAAGGAACAACAAAGAGAAGCAGAGACTCTATGAACCGTTTTTGATATTTTGTCAAGTCTCCTACCGGAGACTGATATAGGACATCTTTCTACCCCTATTCGTAGACTTGGATGGTTAGTTGTTGATGTCGGTGAACAACTTAAAACCCTTGAAGAAGTTGCATACATTTTTGTTTAAAAGGATTACAAGAAGACAATGGGAGAATAGTTCATGGTTGAGATAGATAAAGGAAAAATAGCCCTAATGGTGAATAAAGACTTGTTGAAGACCAGATTGGAAACTAGTTGTAATATTTTGGCTACTATCTCCCAATTTTCACTATTTTGTGCTGACTTGAGAAAGAAGAGAGATGATACTGAGAAGGAGACACAAAAGTTAGGTGAAACATTCATACTGGTACAGGACTCAGTAATCACTTATGGTAAAAAGGTTGTTGATTTACAGCACCAGTTGGAACTATATGAACATCAAAAAGTGAAATGGGTAAAATCACTGAAATAACTCCAGACTTAGCTACTTCCAATAGTAGATATTCTTAAGAGAGCATTCACAGAGTCAGAGGAAATTTTGGCTACTCCAGAGATGAGTACAGTTGATGCTATGGAGGAGTTCATAGTACAAATAATGACACATATTAAAATTATCAAGACACTGTTAGAAATTTGGGACAATGATCTAAAACAATTGAAGTTTCATTTCAGTGATGTTTTCTTGAGAATTTCATTGTAAAGGCCTTAACACTTTTATCTATAAATTTCCATGCTGTTTTTTATGACAAATTTTGATGTGATGTATGTATTTTACTTCTTTATTTGGCATTGTTGTCAAAGGGGGAGTATAATTAGTTTATGAGTCAAAATTTTATATGTACTATTAAGGGGGACTATGAGTCGGTATGAGTCTATGTATTCAGAATATTGTCACTTTTTGTTTTGCACACTTAGTTGACAAAATTTTCCTAAGTGTTGCCATCAATGCCAAAGGGAGAGATTGTTGGCATTTGATCACTTGAACTAAACCAGTAATGTGTGTTTACTTGATGCAACCGATATATGTATGTTGTGCATAGAGATTATCTTTATGTATGATGACTATTTTATATGTTGTCATTGATGGAAACTATGTGTGTTAAGTCATCTTAGTCCTATAGTGCAATCGGTAAGACTTAACCGGTTAGCAGAGATAGTTTCATCAGAATCGGTAATTAGGACTTCAACCGGTAAATGATAGATAGAGTTATATTTCAACAACCGGATCGGTAAATTCATGAAGGATGAAGTGTTGTGGTTTTGCAAAAGAATTGAAGACTATTAGATGAAGACATGATCATGACCGCACAAGAAGATTTGATTAGGTGAAAGAATTTTGATTGATAGGATAGAGGAGTTGATAGAAACTTAACCGGCTATGATGAAAATCACTCAGATCGGTAAAACGGAACAGAAATGGATTAGTTATGTCGGGTGGCCAACATAACTAAAGCTACAATGCAAGATTGTTTAGATGTATTGAACCTAGAAAATTGTAACAAGGTTCTAGCTGACCTTATGATGATTTTAAATGTGTGATGAGGTACGAAAGGATATATGTGTATGAGCTTGAGAGTGTGATAGATCATTAGAGAATTTTATATTTCTAAGAGTAAGATGATTAGAGGAGGTGAGAGATGAAGTCTATACAATGTTGTAATGTTCCGAAGCGGATCTTATCAGACACTGAAGATGTTATACTGAGATCATTTGTACCTTTTGTCTCCCTAATAGTTGCAACAAGAAAATCCTCATACAAGGTCACTCCTCACAAGGTGCAATCGGATCCTAACAGGTTTGATCATTAAATCCTCTAACCAGGTGGCACATTAACTTGTGTTCACAAATCCCAATATCTTGGGTAGCTCCTAACAGGGCTGGTCCTCACAGGCCTTTTTATAAAGCTCTTCACCGATCTTAGACACTTCTAATAGGGTGTGCCCCTAACCAGGTGTTGTAGACCTTAACTGGTCAGATCTCTATACTCCAAATAGTGGATCTTGTGGGTACTAACTCCCACTATGGTTTTTCCCATTTGTTTTTTCCACGTATAAACTCTTGTGTCATGTGGTTTATGCTTTATGTGGTGATTGCATAATTGGTGTTATTTCTTACATGCCTATTGAGTTTTAAGTTGGTGAAATTAGTAATCAGATTTGTATTGTTTTTACTATCACTAATTCACCCCCCCTCTCAGTGCCTTATAAGTTCATCATAACTAAGTTCTCCTATATTTATTGGAATTTTGCATGCTTTTCTCTCCAACCTCTTCTTAGCTCATATTCTCTCTTCTTAGCTCATATTCTCTGGATTAGAATATTTTGGGGTTGCCAATAATGGGATGGTAGTACATATTCTTTGGCAATACTAATTGTGGATCCTGTATCTAAAATAGAAGAAAAATCATATTTATGGGATTTATAGGTTTTCTGGGATCCACCTTTTTGGCATCATGCTTTCCTATTTTGCATAATTGCTCCTCCTGGCCAGAAACTTTTCACCAATAATTTTGCTACAATATTTCATCCATTTGTGTTATGATTTCATCAGGTGTTGCACAATTATTAGTTTGTTGTAGCATTTCATCCATCTATGCGATGACTTCTTTGTCTTCAAAAGATTCTTCAAAACTTTCTTCTAGTAAATGTGTTGCATAGTCAAGAAGAATTTGATCATACTCATCTTCAGCACTTTCCTTATTATTTCCAGAAACTTGATCAAGCATCCATTCATTATGATTTATTTCTTTTGTGTACGAATCCTTAGAAAATAAATATTGATCCACTATATTCATTATGCTTTCTTCATTTTTAATCAATCTTTCTAGACAATCTCTATTATCTTCTTGTTCTATTAATATGTTATGCTGAGAATTACTACAAACTTCTTTTCTTAGAAGACAATTTTTATCTTGAATGCTTTGAGTCATTTCTGTAGAATGAGTATATTCTACTTCATTAGCCTTCTTCAGTTTTGCATCATTAATTTGAGAATAACTTGCTTCATCATGCTTAGAAGACATTAAACACATGGATTATTCACATGTTGTTTCAAGGCTTTTTTCACCAATCAACTCTTTAGAATTATCATCTAACAACACTTTAATATTTAACATCTTTTCTTGAGAGTTTTCTTGCTTTCTTTTTATCTTTTCCAAGATTTTCCTAGCCCTTGTAACATGAAAATCATCTTCTTTATGCAAAAGATTAGTCTTTGTTTTCACCTTCCATTTATTTAATCTTTTTCAATGTAGACCTTTTCTTTGTTAAGTTCTTCTATCCTCTACAAATAGGTTTCTTTCTGCATTCTTCTAGCTACTGGGTTTTCTTCATATCTATAAGATTTCCTGTTTATTTCTCTTTCTAATTCCCATATGAAATCTTCAAGATTTTCTTTTAGAATCCTTATATGATCTTCTACACATGTATCTTATTTCTCATCTATTATTTTCCTTTTCCTCTTAGAAAAACTATCTAAGTAATTTTTAGCACCACCCATACAAGACTTGCCTTCCTTTCTATTTACTTGCAAAGTTATCATAGTCTGCCTATTATTATTTTCTACACAAGATTTCTTTTCATTCCTTAAATATGATAGCCTATTCCTTGAGATTTTAAAGCATCCATTCTCATCATCAAACAATTCATTATCAACAATGTTATGTTAGTCATGGATCTTGTTCACTAGAAGCATTCATACCTCTGTATGTTGTCATTTTGAGAAAATATTAATGAGGAAAGCTTTAGATCCTACTCGAAATTTTGGTCCTTGTTCATTGCTACAATTTCCCGGCTTACGGCTACCCTTCACAATGCCTCCCTGTCTTCAACAACAGATCTTACTTTTGCATGGTCCACATCTACTTGCAATACTTACCTTCAAAATTTCAGACTTTATACTTTCTCAACAAGATTTGAACAAAATAACAGACAAAACATTACACAAATACTTCTATCCAAGAGTCTCACAAAGAGCATAATGCAATAGACTCAAATTCTCATTGATGAACATGGATGATTACAATATTTGGAAGCTATGTAAACAATAGCCATGCTTTGATACCAAACTAAGAGTAAATAACAATATGCTCTGATACCAAACTAAGAGTAAACAACAATATGCTCTGATACTAATTTAGTTCTCAACAATAACAATAAAGCTAGAACTGATATATCATTAATAAAACTTCATTACAAGAGATAACTTCATTATATGAGACAAACTTCATAACCTATGCAAGTCTGTTTCTCATAATCCCTAGATCGCATGGAAGCACAAGGGTAGAGGATACTTTCGGCTTGCTCTTATAAGACTCTTCACACCACACTTTTGATATAAGGCTAACTTCACACAAGACTTGATACATGAACTCCAAGACATATATATGTATATATATGTGTGTGTGTGTGTGTGTATATATTGTTAGGTCTGACTTGGAAATCAAATGTACTGATAGGGGAGGGGTGAATCAGTACTTCAAAACTTTTCTTGAAAAACAATTTTACTGATAAACACAAACTAAGTATTGTTGATCTCATACATATATAATACTGAAACATAATCATAGAAATAACATCCATCAAAATTTCACTCCATAACACAAAGATTATTGGTCACGCAGAAACTCTTGGTTAGAGAGAAAAACTGTGGTGGGGATGGCATCCACAACTTCACTACTGTAGTAATCAACATTGCTCGGTTAGAGCTACATGTTTAGCTATTTTTGATAGCTTACCCTGTTAGGAGTATAAAGATCTTTAGATCTACCTTGCTAAAGGATTTTACAAACACTTCTACAAAATGTTATACTTGGTTAAAGACTTTACAATTTATAGACTTTATTAGAGTCTTTTACCCTGTTAAAGGTTTCTAACACAACTTAATAATTCAATCAAAATCTTTACAAAATATCTACAACTTCACATCTGAAATGTTATAGTAGACTCTATGTGCTCAATATAAAATTACCTTGCTGATAGCATTCCTCGATAATGATAAATAAACTCGGTAACCACTTCTGTATACTCTATCCCTTAAATTGTTCTCTAAAACCTTCTCGATAACCTTTGAATATCTCTGTCAAACTTCTTTCTTCACACTTAGCTATATCATCACTTCGTATCTTCTCTCTTGATTGTCATGTCATGTCTCAAATACTCAAATCATTTTGTTTATATAGATCTCTGAGATAGTGATATGTTCATGCTTCGATCATACAAACATGTTTTATTAAATGAATAACCACAAAAATTATTTCATTGGATATTATTCCTCAAAATCATACAAAATCTTTAAATGCAATTTCCTATGTAATAATGGTTTCATCTTCTCGAATCTTGTAACACATTTCACATGTGTGTCCAGGTTCATTGAATCTGGTAACACATTTCCACTCGGTTCAAATTAACTTGGTATACCTTCTTTGTTGCTTGGTAGACATATTGTATTGGTCTCGGTTCATAGCTCGGTGTATATCATCTCGGTGACTTGTCTCTCTTCTGTAACCGACACCGATAACCTTGGTATTTACTGACTGGACTTTTCGGTAGTATAAACTGACTAGTGTATATGGGATGACTTTGGGCATAAAACTAATGACAACTTAGTAAATAGCAACAATCTCCCCTTTTGACATTAGTTTGGTATGTTTGACAAAACTCCTTTCAAAGTCATAACACAAAATCTATATACTTGCAAAATAAACTGAAATGTCAGTATATACATTGTTCAAATACATACTCCCCTTATCAATATTATCTACATAACTTGATGTTCCATGCTCTGTATTCCATTCCATGCTCTTGATGTTTCATGCTCTATATTCCATGCTCTTGATGTTTCATGCTCCCCCTATCAATTTCATCTGTACACTCAGATATTCTGTATACTTGGTACACTCCCCCTTTTTGACAAACATCAAAACTAGTTACCATTTGGTGGGGGCAAATGATCAAAAATAGATTTATACTTTGTACAAGCTTCTGTAAGAGCGTTGGTAAGTGCATCCTTGACACTTTCCAGTATTGTATTTTGAGCTGTAATATCAGCAGACAGTGTGATCAAACCATCTAAAGTGCTTCCCTCTACTTGAGTTGACAATTGGGTAGCTCGGTTGATCTTCTCTTGAACTAATGAAAAATGGGAAATAAATAATGTTTGAAGAGTCATGATATCCATCCTTATTTTATGCTCTTCATTCTGAAGTTCTAACTGTTGAGCCATAAGGGTTTGTAGCCTTGAAAAAAAAATTTGAAGAGAATCTGGCTCGGTAGTCAATTTATTTGAGAGATCAGTAATCTCTTTTTCAATGACTTCAGTCTTATTCTTGATATCTTTGATGAAGAATGAGAATGTACATAACTTCTAGAATAAATAAATAATATGCTTGAGTTGAGGGGACAACTCATCAATGAATTCAATAAGCTTTATTTTACCTATAGCAATTGCTTTCTGCACTTCTTCAATCATTTGGGCAGTTAGCTCTTTATCTTTCAATTTGCTAAGGTATTCTAATGCTTCTACTCCTGATTCCTCCAATTGAGTGAGTAGTTCATCCAGTTCCACATGGATGGAAACATCTTTATTGATGGTAGCTTCAGGTATCATGTCTGTCAATAATGTTTTGACCTTCTGAAGTATTCGGTTCTTCTACTGAATAGCTATCTATCTTTCCTGCTCTACTTTGGCTTTACAAAGCTCACCGAATTCTATCAGTGCTTGCCCTTTCAATTTTGTAATGTCAACATTTGGTAACACAATAGGCTTTGATATATCTATCTTAAAACTATGTCTTTTTACTTTCTTCTCCTTTGATGATGATGCCTTCTCCAGTTAAATGGGTACAATGGCTTTTGAGGCTTGTCCTTCCTTAGTATGTTGCTCGGTAGAGGCAAAACTTTTGTCAGTTCCTGTAGCCCCGTTGTATCCTTCGGTGTTTCCTTGTTCGAAGTTTCAGTGGCAATTGTCTTGGTGCTTGATGGTACTTGGGAAGTTTTCTTGTTGGTGTCCTGAGAGGTAGATTCATCTGGTTTAACCTTTTGATCCCTTGTACCTTGATCTATGTCCTGAAGTTTCTCGGCTATAACTTCTTGGGTGATAGGAGGATAGGACTTAATCTATTCCACAACTGATTCACTTGATATCATTTTGGCATAGGAGCTTCCTTCTATCATTTCTCCTTCCTGTGCTCCAGTTTCCATTACATCCTCATCTAACTGAATAGTGGAAGCAAGATCTTGCTCGGTGATGTCAACTATTTCTACTTCACCTTTTGGTTCTTCAACCTGAATCCTGAATATTTTCTTCCATTTTTCTTCAGTTTCTTTTTCAACTTCAAGAAATAGGCCATTCATCATTTTCAAGGCCCTTTGTTTTACTTGAAAATTTGTCTAGTAGTTTTTCAAATGATCTCTTATGTCATCTACCGACATATCTGGAAAGAGATGAACCAAAACTCTTTCTCTTATTTTCTTCTCTGAGTCCATAGCATATTTCCATCTATTATCAATGTGTGAGTATAATGCTTTTGGAAGAAAACTAGCCACTTCCAATGGAACTACTCGGAACTTGAGAAGTACACAAATTACAGCCTCTTCTATTTGCCTCTTATCTTCATCTATTCTTGTATCATATTTTACATATCTAAACGACCCAAATCCACCATATTCCTTTAATTTTGCACAAAAATTGTCAACACTATGTACATCTTCCTTTGTGCTTTTTACAACCTAAAATTTATTTACATCTTCTGACTCTATGTCACTTTCCTCTTTATCCAAAATTAGTCTTCTGGTCTTCTTTCTATAAGTTTTTGTAACCTTAGGCATTTCTACATTATTCCTCTTCTTACTGGGTGATGCAGCAGATGATCTAGTGATCGGTCGCTTTGCTGGCTTGGTCGGTGACACCTCGGTTGTATCCTTTTTCTTTCTTTTCAAAACTTTTCCCTTTGGCAACTCGGTGCTCAGTGTAATTGCTGCTTCTTGAGCTTCAAATTCTTCCTTGATTGAAAGTTGATCACTCTTCCTTCTTGTTGGCTTAGTAGGTGTGGAGGTGGAACCTTCTCCAAACTTTTCAGTTAAATCCTTGATCATTCTGGTGGCTTTTCTGGCAGCCTTCGGTACTACAATGCTCATTTTTACTTTTTTTGTCACCTCTTCATAGGTGTCGTAGTTGTTCTCAGTAGAATGCCTTGGAAGTTCTAAAAAGGCATCTATCTGTTGTTGACCAATGTCAAAATATATCTCATAACCCATAGGTGATAATGATTGAGTCATGGGTTCTACTGCATTGACATAACAATAGTCGGTATCCAATTCAAAACATATAGTATCCTTGTACTTTTCCACTAGCTGAGGTGGAATCTTGTACTTGCTATGCATCTTTTCCTGGAATCTATTGAAGTAATCATCCACTATCATATTAAAATTATCACCTAGCTGATTGATGAAATCATTTATTTGATGGGTGATAGGTCAGTGTAATTCCCAAACAATGTTACCGATTGATGGAAAGAATTTCTGAAAATAGAAGAACATACACACTAAGAGTGACCCAAATTTTAGTGTGTTTGCAGTATTATTATTCTTTGGTTTCCTTATTGTATTGAGGTTTTCAAAAAGATTCTTCAATAACACTTCACATAAATCAATTTGCATACCTTTTTTAACAATTTTATAAGCCAAATCTACAGCTACACATGGTACACTATTTTCTCTTGCAGACTAGAAGAAACAATAACCAATAACTCTAATAGAAAAATTTAGTTCTGCATCAGTCACATTGTTCAACTTAAGACCTCTGCTATCAAACTCAACACCTATTAATGTTATCAATTCCTTTTGTGAAATCATCTTTTGTGCTCGGGCATGGTCAAATATAGGGTATCCAGTTATTATGTGAATAATCTCCTTGGTGATCTTGAAAGGTTGATCCTCCAACCACATAAAATCATCATGCACTTGGCTCAAGACAAATTTGACCCATTGGGGTTTGAAGACTCGAGGATAAGTTAGGGCTTCAGTCAATCCCTTAACTTTGATATGCTCAAAATTTCTATCTAGGTTTCCATTGGTGCACAATTTGTCATACATATCCTTAATCTCAATACGACCCAGCTCATCAACTCGGCACTTGGTATAAAATATAACATCTTCGATCAATAGAACCCTATCCAGAATAAGAGAGAATGCAATTGTCTCATCGGATTCAGATGCCACTTTGGGAGGTAAGGTGTATTTCAGTGTAGGCTTCTCAATGCTCTCTACTACAACGGGTTTTTGTACCTTGGGAGCCATTTCAAACTTGAAATTCTACTTACAAAATAGCTTAGGGTTTCAAATAACCAGAAAATACTTCCAACTTAGTAAATACTTCACAAATATTCACAACTTGACTTTGATCGGTTAACTGCTAAAAATGTGGTTTAGATTATGCTAAATACCTTGAATTCGCTCTTGGAAATGTTTGATCGCCTTTTGATTCGCTCTACTCTGCACTTTGAAAACTGGTAAGTGAAAAATGACTGTGCAAAAAACTTTAAGTACCTCTTTTTGACCTTATTAGGTTTCGTGCGGTTAGGTAAAATAGGCATTAAATGCACTCGGTTCCACTATATCGACTATCTCTCTTATTAGCTTTTACCGACTAGACAAGTTTAATACATTTGCTGACTTCTCTGGTAATTTGAAAGACTAGATGAAATTTCAAACTTGCTATTGCATCTTAGCTATGCAGATTTTGGAATTATGTACATGATTATATAGGAACTGTTAAGATCTTACCTGGTGAGAATGTAGTCCCTCCATAACTTTATTGATTAATTCGAAGTAGATGCACCTAACTCGGTAGGTAAGGTGCTTCCTTCATTAGTTGACACATTTTCCTTCTTTTTCCAAAATTCTTGTAATTTTCTTCTTATCTCCTCAGTATCTCCTCTAGGTTGGTCTCTATAGTCTTTAGCCACGTGTCCAACTTTGTGATAATGAAAACATGCCATTCTAGGATTTCTCCATGATCTCCGATTGTTCAATCCAAACCTTATCATACAGTTTGCACTTATATGTTCATATCTTCCACAACATTCAAACCATATTCTTGTATTGTAATCCCATGGTACTGAAGTATATTGTCGATTGAGATCTGTGTGAGTTCGGTAACTTCTAGTGTTTGCTGAGTGTGGAGTCCACATATAGTTTTTTGGCTTAAACCAACATTTCTCGGTATTGTGTCCATATCTATTGCATTTTTTTGCAAAACCCCCTGAATTTTGCCTTCTAATAATTGTTAACAGACTTTGTCCTACATTTCTTAAATGTGTGACCGTACTTATTACAATTGTAACAATAATCATCAAACCTAGTAACATTCAGTTGCTCACCTTTTCTGCTCCGGCAAATGTTGGCAGTATGTCCTCGTTTTCCACAGTAGTTGCAAATTGGATTCTTGTCCTTCATTTTATTGATGTTCTCTTTGTTTCCAGCTTGCTTTGATGATTCTCCTTTCTCGGTGGTGTTGATCCCTTTCTCAATAGAGTTGTTTCCTTTGTAACTGAGTCGTGCAATTTTGTTGGGTGTTCTCATATTTAGTTGCTCATCGAACATTCTTGACGATTCATGGCTTTTCCTCTGTGTTTCTTTTGACTTCTTTTCTGCTTCTAGTTCATTTGTCAATCTTGATAATTCAAGTTTCAATGCTTGGAACTCATTTTCCTTTAGAGTAGCTTCATGATGTAAATAATCCAATTGATCAGACAAATAATGTTGAACTTCAGTCATCCTTGATATTTCGTCATTTTTTTCAGACACCATTGCTTCTAGTTGTTGTTTTTCTCCTTCTATATTTCACTTATTATCTTTAGTTGTTCTCAATGCTTCAAGATTTTTAGTCATCTGTGTATTGAAATACTCATGCTCCCTTCTCATTGCTTTTAGTTGTTCATTAAGTGCTTTGTTCTTTTCTTTCAATCCTATAATCATTTCTTCAGATTCTTCTCATATGTTGTTCTCAGATGATGTCTCAATTTGTTCCACCAAATCTTGTTAGTCCTGTAAATCATCAAACAAACTTCTTCTAACTTTCAGTGATCTTTGCATTTCCCTCTGCATATCTGCAATCACTTGATTGGTTGTTAGGCCCCAATATGGAAAGCTAATGTACTGAGAGGGGAGGGGTGAATCAGTACTTCAAAACTTTTCTTCAACAATAACTTTACTGTTAAGCATAAACTGAATAGTGCAGGAACATAATATAATGCTAAAACAAATAAATAACAATCATACATGATTCACTCCATAACACATATATTTTGGTTACGCAGAAACTCTTGGTTAGAGAGAAAAATAGTGGTGGGGATGACACCCACAACTTCACTACTGCAATAATAAAGGTTGCTCAGTTAGAGCTACGTGTTTAGCTATTTATGATAGCTTACCCTATTAGGAGTGTCAAGATCTGTTAGATCTACCTTGCTAAAGGATTTTACAACACTTATTCTAAATGTTGCACCTAGTTAGAGGCTTTACATTTTATAGACTTAGTTAGAGTCTTTTACCTTGTTAGAGGTTTTTCTTACAACTCAAAATATTACATTCAAATCTTTACAAATTATCTGCAACTTTACATCTGAAATGTTATAGCAGATTCTATGTGCTCAAAATGATATTACCTTGCTTATAGCATACCTCGATAATCCATATATTAACTCGGTAAACCCTTCTGTTTACTCTGTCCCTTGACTGTTCTCTGAAATCATTCTCGGTGACCTCTGTGTTTCTCTATCAACTGTAACAGTCATAACACTCTATGATATCTCATGATTTTCCTCTTTGTATATGTCTTTCTTCAAACACACATACACATATATACTTGCACATATATCTAATCCTAAATTCATGCTGTATAAATAGATCTCTTATGTTAGTGATCTGGTCCATGCTTCGATCTTACAAACATGGTTTCTCGAATGAATAACCATGCAAAATATTTCATTGGTTAGATGACCTCAAAATCATACACAATCTTTAAGTGCAATTTCCAATGTGATAACGGTTACTTGTTCCTCAATCTTTGTAACACGTTTCCCATATATGTCCAGGTTCAGTGAATTTGGTAACACGTTTCACTCAGTGTGTGTTCACTCGGTATATCATTCTTGTTTCTCAGTAGACATAGCGTGTTACTCGGTATAGTGTTCGGTGTATACTACACTTTGAGACTACTTTCTTCTATAACCGACTGCACTGTGCTTACTGACTGAAAGATTCGGTAGAAGTAACCGACTAGAATATATAGAATAACTTTGAACATAAGACTAATGGCAATCTTAGTAAGTAGTAACAATCTCCCCTTTTGACATTAGTTGAGATGTTTGACAAAAACTACTTTTAAAGTTATAACTCAAAAATCTATATACTTGCAAAATTTGACTAAACTAACAATATATAGATTTGTCAATGAAATAGTATATTCAGATATACTCCCCTTATCAATATACTATTCATAAATCTGATTTTGCATGCTCAGTGATCAATGTTCTGTGTGTTGCTCTTGTTCATTGCTTACTGCTTTGTTCACTGCTCGGCTCGGTATACTCCCCCTATATACTACATTCCCCTGTATACTTTGATATGATACTCCCTCCCCTTTTTGACAAACATCAAGACTTAGTTACCATTTGGTGGAGGCAACTGGTCAAAAATGGATTTATACTTTGTCCTTGCTTCGGTGAGGGTGACAAAGAGTGCATCCTTGACACTGTCCATTAAAGAATTATGTGCTTGAATGTCAGCCAATAGAGAAATTAAACCATCTAATGTGCTTCCCTCTTGTGTAGTGGATAGGTAAGTGGCTTGGTTGATCTGTTCTTGAACGGAGGACAAGTGTGGAATGAATAAGGTTTGAAGATTCATAATGTCCATCCTTATTTTGTGTTCTTCATTCCTGAGTTCCAATTGTTGAGCCATGAGCTGTTGTAACTTTGTATAAAAATTCTGAATAGAATTGGGCTCGGTGGTCAACTTATTTGAGAGATCGGTGATCTCTTTATCAGTTGCTTCTATTTTATTTTTGATATCTTTAATTAATAAAGAGAATGTAGAGAGTTTCTGAAATAAATAAAGAATGTGCTTGAGTTGAGGGGACAACTCAACAATAAATTTGACAAGTTTAACTTTGCCAATAGCAATAGCTTTCTGTACCTCTTCAATCATTTTTGCAGTGAGCTCTTTGTGCTTTAACTTGCTCAAATATTCAGATGCATCTACTCCGGATGTCTCTATCTAATTGAGGAGTTCATCCAGTTGAATATGGATGGCTGCATCTGTTGACACTGTAGCTGCGGGTAGCATATCTGATAATAGTGTCTTTACCTTCTGAAGTACTTTATTTTTCTTTTGTATGGCCATTTGTTTTTCCTGTTCGGCCTTTGCTTTACATAGTTCACCAAATTCAATGAGTGCTTGCCCTTTTAATTTTGGTATGTCTACATTGGGCAACATTATCGGTTTCAATATATCTACCTTGAAACTATGATTTTTCAACTTCTTTTCTTTAGATTTGGCAGGTTGAACCAATACAATAGCTTGGGAGGCTTGTGGATCCTCAGTAGGTTGCTCAGTGGAGGCAACACTTTTGTCAGTTTCTTTAGCCTTTGTTGAGTCCTTCGGTGGTTCGGTGCTCGAGGTCTCAGTTGCAACATTTTCAGTGTTAGGAGGATCCTGAGAGGTCTGTTCCCCGTTGGCCTGAGGAGTAGCTTCTCCTTCTGTAGACTTGTGAACCTCTGCACCTTGTTCATTATCTTGAGGGGCCTCAGTTGCAGCAGAATAAGTGACCGGAGGATAAGGCTAAACTTGTTCCAAAACTGACTCACTGGATACCAGTTTTGCATAGGCATTGCCTTCTATCATTTCCTGTTCAGGTGCCTTGGTGTCCATGATGTCTTCATCAATTTGTATGGTGTCAGCAGGGTCTTGCTCAGTGACATCATGATCTTGCTCGGTGACATCAACAATTTCAATTGTAGCTTTCTCACTAGCATCCTTGATTCTAAAGATTTCCTACCACTTTTCTTTTGTCTCATTTTCTACTTCAATATACAGACCATTCATCAGTTTTAAGGCTCTTTGTTTGACGAGGAACTTTGTGTGGTAGGTTGTTAGATGTTCTTTTATTTCAACTACCGACATGTCTAGAAAGAGATGTACCAGACTTCTTTCTCTAATCTGTTTCTCCGAGCCCATTGCATATTTCCACCTGTTATCAATATGCAAATATAATTCATTTGGAAGTGACTTGGATAATTCCAATGGAGCCAATCGGAATTTCAATAGTGTGCAGATGATAGCTTCTTCTATTTGTCTCTTTTCATCATCAGATCTGGTTTCATACTTAACATATCTGAATCCTCCAAATCCACCATATTCTTTCAAGTTAGCACAAAAATTTTCAACACTATGTACATTTACCTTCTTACTCTTGACAATCTGAAATTTACTTGCATCTTTAGAATCGGTGTCACTAGACTCTTTTGCAAAAATGAGTCTCCGAGTAGAGTTCTTATAGGTCTTTGTTACCTTAGGAACAACAACAGTCTTTGGTTTCTTACTCGATGACACTACAGATGCTCTTGTGTTTGGGCACTTTACTGAGGGAGTCGGTGATGCCTTTGATGTGTCCTATTTCTTCCTCTTCAGAACTTTCCCTTTAGGCAACTCGGTGCTTAGTGTAATAGTAGCCTCTTGGGCTTTTGATTCCTCCTCGGTGATTACTAGTGTGCCCTTGATAGGTGTGGAGGAAGAACCTTCTCCAAATTTCTCTGATAGTGCCTGGATCATCTTTGTTGCTTTTCTTGTAGCTTTTGGTACTACAATGCTCATCTTTACTTTCTCTTTCACTTCTTCATATGTTCCATACCTCAGCTCGACAGCATGCCTTGGTAGTGTAAGAAAGGCATCTATCTACTATTGTGTGATGTCAAAGTCAACCTCATAACCCATAGGTGGCAAAGATTGAGTTCTTGGTTCCACAGCATTCACATAGCAGTAGTCGGTGTCTACTTCAAAACATATGTCATCTTTGTATTTTTCCACTAGCTGGGGTGGAATTCTATACCTGTTATGCATCTTCTCTTGAAACTTGCTGAAATAATCATCCATAATATCATTGAAGTTGTCACCTAGATGTTTGATAAAGTCATTGATTTGATGGGTGACTAGTCAGTGTAGCTCCCAAAATACTTTACCGACTGTTGGAAAGAATTTTTCAAAATAGAAAAACATGCATAATAATAGTGATCCAAACTTTAGTGTATTGGCCGAGTTTTTTCTTCTTCGGCTTCCTGATGGTGTTCAGATTCTCAAACAGGTTTTTCAGCAATACTTCACAAAAATCAATTTTCATTCCCTTTTTCACAATTTTGTATGCTAACTTGACTGTTGCACAGGGTACATTGTTTTCCCTTGCCGATTGGAAGAAATAATAACCTATCACTCTAATAGAAAACTTTAGCTCTGCGTCAGTTACATTATTCAGTTTCAATCCTCTACAATCGGATTCCACTCTGGTTAACATGATCAATTCCTTTTGTGATATCATCTTATGAGCTTGGGAATGATCATAAATAGGGTAACCGGTGATCAGATGAATGATTTCCTTGGTGATTTTGAATGGTTGCTCCTCTAACCACATGAAATCATCATGAACTCTGATTAGAACAAACTTGACCCACTGGGGTTTGAAGACACGGGGATAGGTTAGGGCTTCAGTCAATCCCTTGATCTTAATGTGCTCATACTTTCTATCCAATTTCCCATCAGTGCACAATTCATCATAGGTGTCTTTGATTTCAACATTACCTAGTTCATCAACTCAACATTTGGTGAAGAATCTGACATCCTCAACTAGTAAAACTCTATCCGGGATGAGTGAAAATGCAGTTTTGTCATCCAGTTCTAATGCTACTTTGGGAGTTAGAGAGTATTTTAGTGAGGGCTTTTCAACATTCTTAACAACAATGGGTTCTTGGATCTTCAGTGCTATTGTAGATTTCAAATAGAAATTATCAAAAGATCCTTAGGGTTTGAAAACTTTCAAATGACAAACGCTTTTCCTCTTAACAAATATGAAACAAAAATCTTCAATAGATATGATCAGTAAACAAGCTTAACAATGCGTTGAGATTGATGTAAATACCTTGAATTTCACTTCGGAGGAGGTTTGATCGCCTTAGATTCACTTTGGTCTATTCTCTTGAAAACTTGGTAAGTGAAAATGATCGCGTAAATGCTTTAAGTACACAATATACCTTATCAGGCTCCGTGTAGGTTAGGTTAAAACATTAAATGCACTCGGTTCCACTAAACCAATTTACTCTCCTTTTTCCACTTTAACCGAGTAGCCAGATTTCCTTCATTTACCATCTAGACAGGCTTCCTGTAGTTACCGACTTGACAGGCTTCCTATATAGTGCTTCCAAAAGACTTTGATAGAATTTCAAACTTACTAATACATCTTTAACTATGCAGATTTTGACTTAAGTACATAATAAAGTAGGAACTGTTAGGATTTGACCTTTGACAAAGTGTAGTCCCTTCATACCTTTACTGATTAACTTGGAATAGGTGCACCTAACTTGATAGGTAAGGTGCTTTCTTCATTTGACACAATTTCCTTCTTTTTCCAAATCATCTATAATTTACCTTTTATTTCTTCAGTGTCTCCTCTAGGTTGATCTCTGCAATCTCTAGCCAAGTGTCTGACTTTGTGACAATGAAAACATGCCATACCAGGATTTCTCCATGATCTTCGGTTGTTCATTCCAAACCTTATAAAGCAGTTGGCACTTATATGTCCATATCTTCCACAATATTCACACCATATCCTTGTATTGTAATCCCATGGTACTACAACATATGGTTGGTTAAGTTCTCTGTGAGTTCGGTAGCTTCCAGTATTTGCTCAGTGTGCACATATAGTTCTTTTACTTAAACCAACACTTCTCGGTACTGTGTCCATATCTATTGCAGTTTTTACAAAACCCTTTGAATTTTCCCTTCTTATAATTGCTAGCAAACTTTGTCCTACATTGGTTAAATGTATGACCATATTTATTGCAATTGTAACAATAATCGTTGGACTTAGTGACATTTGGTTGCTTAC
Organism: Cryptomeria japonica; assembly: GCF_030272615.1. Lineage (NCBI taxonomy): Eukaryota > Viridiplantae > Streptophyta > Pinopsida > Cupressales > Cupressaceae > Cryptomeria > Cryptomeria japonica. The sequence goes on along the minus strand of NC_081414.1, from coordinate 824,734,377 downwards.
CTTTTCTGATTTGGCACATGTTGGCAGTATGACCTTGATTTCTACAGTAGTTGCAAATAGGCTTCTTTCTTTTCTATGTTCTTCTTGATTCCAGCTTGCTTTGATGATTCTCCTCTCTCGGTAGTATGAATTCCCTTCTCAGTAGAGTCTTTTCCTTTGTAACCAAGTCCTGCATCTTTGTTGGGTCTATCTAAAATAAAATTACCTTGCTCAATATAAAATTACCTTGCTCATAGCATTCCTCGATAATGATAAATAAACTTGGTAACCACTTTTGTATACTCTGTCCCTTAAACTGTTCTCTAAAACCTTCTCGGTAACCTCTGAATATCTTTGTCAATCTTCTTTCTTCACACTTAACTATATCATCACTTTGTCTCTTCTCTCTTGATTGTCATGTCATGCCTCAAATACTCAAATATTCTGTTTATATAGATCTCTAAGACGATGATATGTTCATGCTTTGATCATACAAACATGTTTTATTGAATGAATAAACATAGAAATTATTTCATTGGATATTCTTCCTCAAAATCATACAAAATCTTTAAATGCAACTATTTAATAATAGTTTCATCTTCTCAAATCTTGTAACACGTTTCACATGTGTGTCCAGGTTCATTGAATCTGGTAACACGTTTCCACTCGGTTCAAATTAACTCGGTATACCTTCTTTGTTGCTCGATAGACATACTGTATTTGTCTCGGTTCATAGCTCGGTGTATATCATATCGCTGACTTGTCTCTCTTTTGTAACCGACACCGATAACCTTGGTATTTACCGACTGGACTTTTCGATAGTATAAACCAACTAGTGTATATCGGATGACTTTGGGCATAAAACTAATGACAACTTAGTAAATAGCAACATATATGTATGTATGTATGTATGTATGTATGTATGTATGTATGTATGTATGTACATATATATACATACATATATATGTATGTATATATGTATGTATGTATGTATATACATATATGTGTGTGTGTGTGATGTAGAGGGGATGCTCACTCCTACTGGGTTTTCTTATTCTTGATGACTCCTTAGGTTGTCTCTTGAACCATGCAATGGTTCCACTCTTTCCAACCTTCCAAAGGTTGTGGGGCCCACCCTTACTGACCTTCCCAAGGTCCTTAGACTAAGGTTTCCTCCTTTTTTTTAGTGAGTGTCCAACACTCCTTATTAGAGACCTTCCTACTCAACACTTTAACCAAGAGCCAACCCTCTCTACCATAGGATTTTCATTATAGATGACCAACACACTTAGGGATTATTTTCCTTATTTATCCAACCCTAACACTTCATTTATGGACTTTTGTGTTTACCAGTTTCAATCTTTAGGACCAATTTTCTCTTTTAGGCCTACTAGGAGACCTAGTCCAATTAGCCCTACCGATGAGGTATTTTGCACTTATCTTCCCAAAGTCTTGAACACCGGTATGAAATCTTTAGCTTTTCAGATATCCTTTTGGAAGCTTCATACAATATCACAAAAAATTTCATGGGTTTGGTCGCTAACCATCCTAACCCTTTTTAGGCCTAATTCCCTCCTTTTAAGCCTACAAAATAGGATTTTGCTCAAATGCCTTCACCAGTCCAAAGGTCCAAGAAATCTGATGAATGTCTCAGGTTTGTATACCCATGAGGATGTCCAATAGAACCTGGTATCAATTTCATTCAATGGATTTACCCATCCAGGGCATGTTGTCCATGTACCTCATTGCTTGCCAACTCAACGTGCCAAGCCTAGGGTATGGTGGCAAAATTGGAGATCAACCTTCTATGTCTTAAAAAACAAAATGAAAACATAATGTAAAAATCCTCCTATCATTCCATAATTTTTTAGTAAATGGTTCCACCATGGAATGCTAGGATTGAGCCATAGAGTCTTCAAAACCCTTGTTTCAAGGTCTTTAGGACCCGCCTGCAACCAAAAAACTCAAAACTTGAAAAAAATAACACTTCAAATCCTCAAATCACTATGAAGTGGAAGACAAGTCTCTTCTATAACAATTCATATCTTGGTCTGGGCTTGGAAGTCCGTACAAACCGTACAACTCCAATGAAAACTTAATGCAATTTGCTGAAAACACAAAATTTGAAGGCTAAAACTTACTCTCCTTAATTCAATTCTTCAACCAACATTCTCATTAGTTGTCCCAAGCCTTATATCAGCTTGAGGTTGGTTACAAGTGTATCTTAACTGAAAAAGACAACCAACTAGCCATTGGTGTTTAGAAAATGCAAAAGTTGCAAAGTTGCTAAAAGCAACTTTTGCAACTTTTACATAGTTGAGCAACTTTTGCCCAAATCAAACCTAGATCACTTCTAAAGGTTAAAATGACCTTAAAAAACACAAGACAACAACAACCATCCTATTCTAACACAAAAATCAACTTATTCTACCACAAAAATCAACTTATTCTACCAAGTACTCTTCATGGCACCCTTAATAGCCCATATGCCAACATTGGCCAATCAGTGACTCCTAGGGTCCTTACAAACTTATATGTACTTATTCACAAACCTAATGACCTTATTACAAACCAAAATCACATGATTCGAAACTCCTGTAACCTACTCAGCAAAATTGCTCAAGTGCTCCTGCACCATGCTCTGAGGGGTAAGAAGAATTCAAGTCTCTTGAGTGGATAAAGCTTGGACAGTGGTACCATGGTGTATTATATCTCTCTCTGACATCCATGTAGCCTTTGACTTTGATAACCCTATTCATTTGATCAGATAGTCTCTATAGATGCCTTTCCTAGTCTTTTTCACAACTTTAGAATCCAAGATGCATTCCAATGTGACTGTTTGGCCTGGAGGTACATCTTGTAACCAGTCTACATCTTCCATATCAGTAGATTCTTCTTGATTTGTTGTTGTCTGGGACCCTTTGTATGGATACAAATCACATACATTGAATATTGGGGATATGCCCAAGTTTGGAGGTAACTCTAACTCATATGAATTATTGCCAAACTTATGCATCACCTTAAGAGGTCCAATCTTCTTTATGCATAGCTTAATAGGTTGTCCCTTGGGTAGCCTCTCCTTCCTCAAGTAGGCCAATAGTAGATTGCCTACTTTATAGTGTACTTCTCTTTGTTTCTTATCTCCTAGTGCCTTGTACTTCTCATTGTGTTGTTGCAATGTCTTCTTGACTTGCTCATGTATCTCTTTTATATTCTCTGCAATTTTTTCCCCTTGTGTACTTCTATGGTCCATAGGACCAAGGTCTCTAAGTTCCAAGATACCCCTAGGATGACATCCATAAACAATTTCAAAGGGACTTCGTCTTGTGCTTCTATTAACTGAGTCATTGTAGGCATACTCTGCTTGACCCAATACTAGATCCCAAGCTTGGCCATGTTGTTTGGTGAGACATCTCAATGAGTTACCTAAGGATCTGTTAACCACTTCAGTTTGACCATCTGATTGTGGATGGTATGCTGATGAAAAGGAAATTTTTGTGCCTAGTTTCTTCCAAAAGATTCGCCAAAAGTGACATATAGATTTACTGTCTTTATCACTCACAATGCTAAGCGGTAAGCCATGAATCTTCACAACTTCCTTGAAGAATAGCCTTGCTATGTGTTAACCCTACTTTTTGAGAATTGAAAATTGTTGGAATTCTTGTGTTAGACAATTTGAGTCAATAACGATTTTCAAAGAAAAATAAATATATGCAAAGCATGAATATGTGTGATTTCTTTTCATTTGACGAAGTCAAGAGGTTTAACTGATCAATTATTTTCACACATTAATTAAAAGCCATTTTAGCCTATGTCATGGGTCATAAGAAAAGAATCTTGAAGTTGTTTTAATGTTTGTGTCATTCAAGGAATTTAGAAACCCCTTGACGAAAAAAAACCTACTATCAACAATGCCTTGTAAATGTACCAAGGACACAAGAGGTGAATATGCCTATGATAGGGATGGTCTTCTCATTCCATGGTTGAATACTAATTTTTGGCTTTGAAAGAGAGTAAAATGACTCGGGCGGACTTCATTGCCGAATGCACCCTTATCTGTCCTTGTGATATGTAATGTGGTAATTGTATTATATAAACGAGTTTGAAATATAGATTGCGGGTTTTCATGGCATGGAGATAAGGCACTTCAAAGAATGGTTTAAATGATAATAAGGTTCTTACACTAGAAACTACTCACTTGGGAAATGTACACCATCGGCGGTCTAAGCTGGCAGTTGACCAAGTGTTAGCGGCAACATGGTAAAATGATTAAAGGGACCAATGAACACCAACTTCGGATTGCGAATTAGAAATTATCATCAAGTTGGTGAAAATAATCAAGTTACCAATATGTTCCTACGCACAATATGAGAAAACTCAAAGTCATGTAACGGTTTCATGCTTTCGGTGAGTTAGCCAACATTAGCAAGATGCCGATACACTTCAACTTCTTAGTTTTCAGCGGCGATATGAGAGTGTTTTGAAAGATATCGCCTTCTCCTTAAACTTCCATCTAGTGGATTGAATACACCACGTGGCTTATGAAAGATAGAAAAATCGGTTTTATAACTACCTAGTAACCATTTTCTTTGCATGCCGATAGATATGCATGCTATCGTGCTCCCTAACTCCACTCGCAGGTATTGAAGATGAAATGTTTGAGTGCCTTGTATTTTTTAGATACGTGGTATGTGTATCAGATGGTTCTCTTCAAAGCAATGTAAAGTATAAACACCAAAGTTTAAATGCCTGTCATTGCAATAAAAATAGTTGTGAATAATTCTCATCATCCACAATCTATAGATTGTCATGTATGCACAGTTTTACTTCAAACTTGATGTGATCTATTGACCTGCGACATGGGATAGCGCTCTTTTGTGGTTTTTGATTGATTGTATGCACGCTGAAATAAATAGTTTGATCAAAATAGTTCCAAAGAAATGGTTGTTATCCTTAGTGCATGACTATTATCTCTGCATGCTTTGGGTATGTTGATAAGACGTTAGAAATACTCAAGCAAATGAACTAAGTATTCTGCCAGCCTACAACTGAATTCCATGATTTTCTGCCAGTAATCTCCTTGCTCCCACAACATGCCTTAAGGAGATGTCATCTCAGCGAATGAAATGCATATATCGCAGTGATTGCAAGATATGCACAAAATGTTTTTAGCAGATGTTATGAGTTGAAATGATTTAGTAAACTTATATGCAAAATGTGGAGGTGTATAAAAAAAAAAGGAGGTTGTGAGTTGTTTGACAACGTCCCTCAAATATCCACACATAAGGAGTAGAGACTTAACACTTGATGTGTTTGACAAAGAAGATACGTCGACAAGCTGTAGAAAGATAAGCAAGTCTATGCAATCTTGAAAGGAGGATGCTCTAGAAGGTTGAAGCAGGATAATACAAATTTGAAATTCAAAGTTCAAACCAGTTATTAAAGCATTTCACTCACATATTACAAACAGTTTTCAATATAAGAATCTGCAAAACACATCATCATGAAATACAAGGCTCAAGAGTATGAGTACGCCCCGATGATCACCACCATGATTCCAGAGGTTCATGATACCAAGATTGGGCATATTAATTTGCAGGAAATCAAAAAGTTATTCATGGAAGGCGACAGATCAAAGTTGTCCTGTAGAGTGGCAGGAAGCGGCTTGATTGAAGCAGCATGTTTTCCCATAGCAATTCAATGTACAGATTTGATGATAGAATGCTCAAAAAGATATAATCCAGATGCAAGAGAGATAAGAGCTGCAGATGGATCCTTAATGGCCAAACTTGATGGAATTTCAATAGCTATTATTCTTCGTTTGCCATATAAGGAAAAGTTCAAGCACATCGATAAGCAAAAAGCTTACAAATACTTCAGCAATAATAGAAGCAAATGCCTCAACAATCTAGCTAAAGAATGGATGGTCGCACCACGAGGAGGACAGTCTCAGCTTCCAAAAACACTCCATCATTCTCTTTTCATCAAAGAGGTTTGTTACTTTATTATCTTGCTCCATAGAGTGACAGGAAGTCTTGATTCCACTGAGTTCAAAATGTGGATGTACCTCTTCATAATAGTCATCTCTGCCGGTAAGCAATTCATTGACTGGGGCCATCTCATCAGCAACTGCATACATGACCAGTTAGTGCACTTCAAAACAAGTCAATGCTTCCATATGATCTCTTACTTGATATATGCTATTGCTAATTTGAGGTCATGGCCAAGGTTAAGTACTAATGGTGTCCTAAATCAAGAAACTCAAGTTTACCATTATTACAAGCAATTGCAACTTGAGGAAAGCTTTGTGTATTTCAGGTGGGTGAATGATGCTTTCACAATGTGGGTAGTAAGGTTATTACAAGGAGACATTGCCACCAGAATATCAAAGGAAGCCGCTAAATTGATAAAGAAATATGGAAGTTTCTTCATCCAATTTTTGAGATTTACCTATCTTCAAGAAGGAGGATTTGAAGGTTATCCACACAAGCTACCCAGATATGTTGATGATAAGCTCATTTTAGTTGAGCTTTGTCAGCAATTGGTTTCAGTTCAAAAGAAATGTAGAGATAGAAAGAATAAAGGGGTAGCCTTTCCCATTTGTCTCGGGAACTATAGATGTGAGTCAAGTTCAAGAGCAGATGAGATAGAAAAAGCTTTATCCAAGGTCAACTTGTATCCATATGAGATGAGGTTTCCTTTTGATAGTAAGGATTATGTCAAGAACAACTTAAAGTTAGGTCCTGGCTATTTTCATTTTCCTAATCTTGAAGACTTTTGGGAGGATTGTGAAGATGAGTTCGAGGTTAGAAAAAGAGATTGGACAAGGTTGACTTTGAAGAAAATGAATGATTTCAAGATGGATTGGACCATAGAAGGCATTGAAGATGATGGATCTGATTTGAATGATCCTATCTATTTTGAGCAAGTCCAGTCCCAGCCACTTCCCAATTTGAATTGGGCAGATCCAGAAGTGAGAGATGTCAGAGAAAGAACGAGTTTTGTAATCAAGAATTTTGAAGCCTGGATTAAGAAGAAGATTACTCAAATGACTGCTACCAGACCAACAAAGGAAACTCCAAGAAGAAAAGGAAATCAACCTGAGAGCTCTACTTTGCTACATTCTTCCCATACTCCAGCTAGGGATACTCCTTCTTACCAGAATACTCAAGGAAGTGATGGAGATGAAGACCCTCCAAGGAGGAACAATCTTCAGAACACATGTGGTGATGAACCTTGACAAAAGAGGAAGAAATCCAGAGCAAAAGACATAGAAGAAAATTCTATTGCAAGTCAAGTAAAGGATCAAGTTCCAATGGAAATTCTGGATGACACAAGATTTGATGATGGAATGCATTCCATATCTCCCTCAGTTCCTATTGAATCCCTATGACAAGAAGCACAACAAAATACTTTAGTCATGGATTCATCATTTCCAAGTAATCCAAGTCATCATCAAGTTGAAGAAATCAGAGAGGTGACAACAACACTGGTAGCAAGACAAGAAATCAACCAAGAGTCCACAGAAAATTCTTCTTTCCCATGGTTAGAACAAAGTCTATTGAAGAAGAGGAAGGTAGAAAAGTTGGTGGTACCTGAATTTAGTAGCATATCTGATCTCTTTGGAAGAGCTGAAAAACCAAAGAAACTCAAAGTATCCTCAAGAATAAAGATTGATCCAAGTTCAAAGAATATGTGCTTAGAGATTGCTCAACCCATATCTAAGAAAGATACAAATGAGGCCACCTCTATGGACTTTGTTGTGACAAAGATTGATATGGGACCTTCTTCTCATGAGTCTGATATTCAGAACTTTAATGTGATGGCAGCCAGAACGGTGGAGAGAAGTGAAAAGGATAAGCAATCCAAGGATCAATTGAAACAACAAGTGCACACTTTGTCTTCTTCCTTGAAATCCGTAGTTGATACCTCCACTATGCCACTAAGTGTAGATCGCTAGCCAATTATATTGACACCAGAAGGAGTAATTGAAAGGAATGTTATGGATAATCTTCAAAAGTACCAAGCCTATGGAAAGGTAATTGAAGGTTGGGTAGAAAAGGTCAAAACTCTTGCATGTGATTTCCTAGTCCAAGAAAAATCTATCCATGATGAGGCCTTAATAAAGAAAAATACTATTGAGAAAGACTTGAAGAATGTCAAGAAAGAGGAAACAGCTTGGAAGGAAATTGTGAATGATTTCAAACAAATGATAGAAATTGGAATGGACACCCTTGCAACTGAGAAAATCCTGCCTAATAATGAAAAACATTATCTAGAAATATGGATAGAAAGCATTAATTGGAAACTAGTGATCATATATCAAGTTTCATCAGAGTTAGAAAAGCTCATGCTTTCATGTGATCGAGTGTGTACCAAACTCCAAGGACAACTCACTGCTCTTTTCCCAGATGTGACATTGATGGAAGATTTGTAGGTGTTACAGAATAGCTTCCAGAACATGGTAGATCAGCAGCTTTTTAATAGGACAAATTTCAATGAAAATACCATGGAAAAATTGATTGATATTTGTAGACACTCAAAATTGTCATGTCTAATTAAATAAATATTTTATTTATTTAATTATCTAAGCCTAATTCTTCTATTAATTAAATAAATCTTTATTTATTTAATTAATTCATTTATCCTCTTCTAGCCTTATTTCTCATTTAAATAAATACATTTATTTATTTAAATTATCCCTTTCCTAAATTGAATAAATATTTTATTTATTTAATTGCCCTACTTCTACTATTAATTAAATAAATCTTTATTTATTTAATTAATTCGTTATCTTTTTCTACACATGACACATGTCATTCATCTCTTAATTCATACACTACCTACCCCTTTCATTATTTTGGTATTTCTTATACCTACCCTCTAATCCTAGCCGACCTCTCTTTTTACACCTCTCAATCTTAACCCTCCATTTCATATTGTGTCTTCTATTTAAGGAGATGCCTTCTTCATTGTCAAACCCTAATGACTGATTTTGGAGTACTTGGCTACACTACAATTCCACTTGCAACCACATTCCGTTCTTTGTTGAGCTCTTGTGCATACAAAAATCTGAGAGCAAGCATATCAAACAAGATCAATGGAGATAGGAAGAATGGAGATCAAAACCCTATTGGACATGTGATGGTATAATCTTTATGATTTTGAGTTATTTTGCATTGTCTTAGGTTATCTTCATATGTTATGGTGGATCTTTGTTCATTGTTAGGCTAGGGTTTGGTGGTTGAATCCATTTTAGTCTTTCAATATTGTTGTTATTTGTTATCCATTTTCACCATATACATTTTGGCACGCCCGGTGGGACTCTTGTCCCTTTGCATTTAACATTTTTGTTGCAGATTTTGCATTTTTGAAGTTGCAGATCGAACGATTTCGATGACATTTTAGTTTTTTTCCGCGTCTGCGAGTGTTCGGATCGCGTTTTTGTGTTTCAGAAGCGTCTGTGATATCGTGAATCGCGCTTGTGTTTTTGCCAGATTTTTATTTTTTGCAGGTTTCTGGAATCGCGTCTAAGAATTTTAACCGCGTCTGTGACTGATATTATCGCGTCTGCGTTCTTTAGTCGCGTCTGTGACCTTTGATCGCGTCTGTGAACTACAGAACCGCGTCTGTGTGGTTAACACGCGTCTGTGTCCGGTATAAAGGCGTCTGTGCTTTCTGTTTTGCAAATTTTTCAAGTTTCTTTGATTCGGGTTTTCGGATTTTGCACTTAGGGTTTCAGATCTGGTTTATTTTCGGCTAACCTTTGCAGATCTAGCTAACCTGGTTTGTGCAGCTTGCTTTGGAGGCAAATACGTTTTTGTTGAAGGCCCCTTTTCACAAAGTCTTTTTTGGGTTTTCTAAAAATTTACCTAACTTGTGTGCTTGCAGGAAGGGGTTATCATTTGAAACAACCCAAACTACTAATAATTTTGTTGCAGGGCCTTAGCTAGGGTTTTGTAATTTTTATTGTGTGCCTTGTTTTCATAGCTTAGCAAACACTTCAATTGGTGCACTAAAATTGAATCATTGTCTTTTGTGTCTTGAGCAATAGGCTCTTTTTGTTTACTCTTTAGAGGGCCTGTCTTCTCGTGTGGTCATTAGGACTACTAGTGAGAAGAGAATGACCCAAGTGGTAGCAAGGAAAACCCACCTCATCCAAACCACTATAATCAAATGTATTCATGGTGAAAACTATGAATAACGTGTGCTGATTAGTTCATACCGACACTATGTCTCCCCATAAACCCATTTGATCAAATTTATTTGATCATTTGTAGGGCGTAACCCCTACCGGCTGGGAGCCTTCTGTATTTACAGAGCTAAAAGTGCCGCATGTATGGCCACACGAGCGGATGCCCTTACTAGCACCTCTTTGTTTTAGATGCCCAAATCCTTCTAGTTGTTGAGGCAGGAGGTCGGACCTCTGGTAGCGGCCCACACACATACGGTTCTTAGTAGAGATACAAAGTTCGCCATGGGGAGTTTTCATGGGGACTGATGCTTGGCTGACCCGAGAAGTGAGTGCCGAGGGTGGAGCCAGTGAGGTCAAGCATCTAAGTATCCGCTCTGAATAGCGTAGCCTCGGGGGTAAAACCCTATGTGGGATCAACAACTATTGTCTTGGCCAGCCTTAAGATTTGTGCTTGTCTTATGCTAAACACTCAAACATTCAAGACAAAACAGCAAAACATTGTGTCTTTTGTGTCTTCAAGTGTATGCAAAATTTTTTTACATCAAACAACACACTTTTGGAGTCTAAACAGTCTGCAAACATTGAGTCATCAACACTGTGTCCTCTTGTCACGAAAAACAGTCGAAAAATCAGATTTGGTCACAACAAAACAACTTCACAGATAGAAAAAAATTGCACAAAGTTTACAGAAACGCGTCTATGTCTGTTTTAACCGCGTCTGGGTCATCTAAGCGCGTCTGTAAAGGGCAGAATAGCGTCTGTGTTTTTATCAGCGTCTGTGTTGAACAGAGACACGTCTGTATCTGGAAATCGCGTCTGTGAAGTATACAGTCCCGTCTGTGTCCACAATTGCAAAAACTGTTACAGTCCCAGCAAACATCGACAGGAAAATCTCAGAGTCACGTCTGTGTTTAACAGAATAGCGTCTGTGTCTATAAACCGCGTCTGTGAAGTATACAGAGGCGTCTGTGTCAAGATTTGAAAATTTTAACAGTCAAGCAAACAAAGAAAATCAGTTTCGGCATACTTGAGCTTCCTAGGTTGTCTCTTCAGGTTTAATCTAGCATTCAGCCTGTTCTAAGGTCTTACACAGTCCATCATTGCTTCATACCTCATTTTACATTCATACTTGTCTAAACTTGAGTCAAAAGGTCACTTGCTTGTCCTCATCATACTTTGTCAACACACTACATACAACTACACTTGGCTAAGTGGTCCCTCATCAAGGTTTCTTACCTTTGGGTCTCATTTGGTCTTACTTAGAGTCAAGGTCAGCTTACCTCATCAAGAGAAACTATCCTCTCTTTGGAAGTCACACCTACTCTACTACTTACATACTTGGTCTTACACTTTGGACATTGCAAGTACACCCCAAGATTCATTTACACTTCATACAACTCTTGGTCTTCCATACTCTTTTCATTCTTCATCTAGTTTCTCACATCTTGGTCTAACACCTAGTTCATGGTTGAAACCCGCCTTCAAAAATCTAGGAGAATAGCTAAAGAAGCTCAAGAATCCGTAAATATGAGTTCTTATGAGTATGACAATGATCTATTCTACAATCCTGAGCACACTACATTACCAGACATGAATGTTTATAGACACAATCCAAATGTGGAAAGCGCAAATACTATAAACAATGCTACACACAATGACACCGTGGACAATTTTTCAATACTATCAGCAGACATACAAGAATCTATAATGGATCCTCAATTCAATAGATTGGTTGAAGAGATAATGAGGAGAGATCATCAATACTTTCTAAACATGATGGCACAAAGTGGAGCCAAAATACCGCATGATTTTGACTTATCTCAACTTATGGAAAGTAGACCTTCACAACAAACTCAACATAACATGGATCAAAGGAGACCAAATAGTGGAGGACCAAATAATATGATGCCGGAGTCACCATCAGTTTTGCTTCAAAAACCAGCAATCTCACATACACAAGCTCAAACATATGATACTTACACTCAAAGACCATCATGGAGGCCTTATACTCAAACACATGCTCAAGATATGGGTCAATTAAGACAAGTGGATACACAAGGACATCCTCAAAATTTTGACACAAGGAGACACAAAATTGGGGGCAACACAATGGAAAATGAAAAGCCTATTGAATATGGTGTATATACGCAAAACAGATATGGGGTCCCTCAACAAGAAGTTATACCAAGTGCTCCATACATGTCGCAACAATATAGACCTCCATATGGACATGTCTACGATCAGTATCATCCATACATGCAACAAGTTCCTCCTCAAATGGGTGTTACAAACATGGGGTATGCTACAAGAAATCAATCTCCTCCCAAAAATAATTTGGAGCAACAAATTAGAGATCTACAAAAGAAAGTGGAAGACATGGGCACATCAAAACCCACATATACTATGAGAGATATATGCCCTTATCCCTTCGATAAGAGCATTCCAATGCCTCCGTTTCCTCCGCACTTTGTAACACCAAAATTTGACAAATATAGAGGGAGAGGAGACCCCAAGGCACATATAAGACAATTCTTCACAGCTTGCATTGAGGTAGCCGCAGAAGAAACATACTTAATGAGGTTGTTCCCACAGAGCTTAGGTGACCAAGCTATGGAATGGTTTTCTCAATTACCTCCTGGTATTAAGTCATGGGGCGACTTGGCAGAAGCATTCATTCAGCATTTCTCTTACAACATTGAAACAGATGTCTCAGTTACTACCTTGTGCAATACGAAACAAAAAGAAGGAGAATCTTTCGCAACATTTTTACAGAGATGGAGAAACCTAGCTAGCAGATGCTCTTGTGAGATCCCGCAAAAACAAATGGTGGAGATGTTCACACAAAACGTTAATAAAGCTATTGGCTATGATCTCAGAAAAGCTTGTTTGTCTACATTCAAAGATGTTATTGAAAAGGGCCTAGCAACAGAAAAAGTCTTAATTGAACAAGGAGTTATCAAGCTATTCAAATAAAACAAAGAGGACTTCAAAGGAAAGGACAAACCAAAATTTTGGAACAAGAACAAGAACACAGTTAATGATGGTGTTGTTGATGCCAACACAGTAAGACCAAAGTTCGTCTTTTCTGGATCAAGTTCTACCAACAATCAAGTGAACAATCAAACGGCTGCTAAACCACGAAGGAAGTATACTCCATTGGGAGAACCACTTGAATCAGTATTCAAAAAGCTTGTAGCAAACAAAGTGATCACGGTCCCAGATTTTCCTCCATATGAACCAAAGGTAAAACCGAATTGGTGGAATGATGATGAATTTTGCGAATTTCATAAGAGCAAGGGTCATAAGACAAGTAATTGCCATCGATTGAAAAACATTGTACAAGATCTCATTGACAGAGGAGATATTGAGATTGAGGGACATTCATCTAACCAAGAGCATGAGGTGTTTAAGGAACCATTCCCAAAACATGACAAGGGAAAAGGCAAAGTCACAGATGATCAAGCCAATTACACTAGAGCATCTTACAATTATGATTCCACTATTAATCACATCTCAAAGGACAATCATATTTCTACCATTACTATCAAAAACAAAAGTCCTGAGAATCCTTCTCAAAGACCCAAAATTGTCCTAAAAGGTGTAGGATCTTCGTCCGCATCTACCTCTGAATGTCATGTTACAACCCGTCGAGGTAAGATTACATTGCCAGGTACCTCTACTAAGAATACCAATCTTTCATCAACCAAACCTGAGTACGATCTTGTAGAGCAATTAGGGAAAACACCCGCACTCATCTCTATTCTTGAGCTCTTACGTATATCTCCTGCACATAAAGCTATCCTTGATAAAACCTTGAGAGATACTGCTGTCCCTACTGATCTAAACGTGGATCAGTTTCAAGCCATGGTGGGATACTTATCCGTTCCACACTCCCTCACATTCACAAAAGCCGATGACGCCTCCATAAGTCAACCACATAATGCACCTCTACATATTGAAGCCTTCATACATAAACACCGAATAAAACGAGTCCTGATAGATGGAGGAGCAGGTCTTAATATTTGTACATTGAGCACCATCAGACAATTGGGATATTCTGACAAAGCTGTGAATTCTACAAACCAAATCACTATTAAGGCTTATGATGACGAAGAGCATTCGTCCAAGGGCACGGTCATCTTACCACTAAGAATAGGGCTAGTCACAAAGGACATGGTTTGTCAAGTCCTGGATTTAGACCTCACGTAAAACATATTGCTAGGACGTCCGTGGATTCATGAAATGAGGGCAGTCCCATCAACATACCATCAGTGCATTAAGTTCCCTCACAATGGAGTCAAGGTAACGGTCAATGGTGATCCAAATCCATTCATATATTGCAATAACTTGAGATCACATACTGAGACTATCATTCCCAGCAATCGTGAGGCTACTCCTTCTTCAGCATATATTGATCCTGAGTCATTAAAGCCCTCGACATCCAAACAAGGTGAACTTAGAGCCAAGTTTCAAGACAAAGGCATGGGAGAATACACTCTGAATCAAACAATGTTCTTACGACAAGTCATGAACTCCCCCAAGGAATATGGGAGGCCACATCCTAATAAACAAATCTCCATCATGCTACTCAAATGGGATCCTACCATCTTTCAAAAATGGGGCGAACTAGAGGAAGAAAATTTATATAAAATGCTATATAAGGACACTGAAGAGGATACACATAATCAAATTATAATACCCTGTGAGAACTATGGCAAAGGTTTCAAAATTCTGCAAAGATTCGGGTATGATGGAAAAAGTCCTCTTGGACTATGCAAAGAAGGTGTCATGGAGCCTTTACAACCTGAGCTAACTACAAGAAGGGAACGCTCCAAGGGGCTAGGTTTTCTAAATCCCAAGATTCACAACAAAAGAACTAAACAGATATGGCGAGTCAAAGTGGCTGAAGTTCAACAAGAAGATGACTATTCTACAAATTCCAACGAATGGGAATGGGGTTCAGACAAATCCTCCAGCGACTATGAGCTCAACGAGACATTTAGAGAACCCGAGGAACCTACAGAGGAGGAGGAGTTTTACAAGAAATTCAGAGTTGGTCAAGAACCGACCCATAAGGATCCCGCACAAGATTTGTTTCAAGGCCCTAGGTCAAGATCACATAGGATGAGGACACCTGTCCCTAAGGGTGCTACTAGTGATGATAATTTGGACTCACTCACGATCGAAACTGATGAGGAGAGTGCCATTGATGACCTCGATGACTATGAGGACATACCTGAATATAACCACATCTTCACTATTAGCCTTGCGAACTCTGAAAACACTAAAGACCTTCCCCTCGTTCACCCCCAACTCATTGACTGGGATCAGGATGGACCAGCACAGCTTGATACATTTCAAAATGACGAAGCTATTGTCGATTATCTTGGCATTCGCGATGATCTTCCTCTTGGAGACCATAAAGCAGGATACGCCATAGAGCTTAATAACATGGCATACTTTGGTGAGGGTGTCGGGCCTTCTAGTCGCAAAAATGTGAAAATAAAAACAAAACAAGGGTCTTATGGAGAAAACCACACTGTGGCACTATCTGACTCTAAAAAAGTAAAAAGAAAGGACGTATCTGAGGGTGAAAACCTCTCTGAGGTGCCCGAAGATGGAAGGGTTGACATTCTCCCAGCTTCATACGAGGAAAAATCATCCATGTTGGTAGAGGAGACTATAAAGACAAACATTGGTACAATAGAGGTTCCACATAACATATTTTTGGCTCAATCATTGACAGAGGCCGAGAGAGAAAGATTCATAAGCTTCTTTAAGGAACGACAAGTCAACTTCGCATGGTCTTATGCTGATATGCCTGGACTAGACCCCGATTTAGTAATGCATCATTTAACAGTCAAACCGGGGGCAAAACCAGTAAAACAGAAATTGAGGAAAATGCACCCACAAGTGGCATTATTAGTCAAGACAGAGCTGGAGAAATTACTGGATGTCGGATTCATACGCCCAATTGATTATCCTGAATGGATTTCCAACTTAGTACCTGTTAGCAAACCAGATCGCAGCATCCGAATATGTACAGACTTCAGGGATATCAACAAGGCTTGTCCAAAGGATGATTTCCCATTACCAAACATTGATTTAATTGTTGATCTCACAGCAGGCCATGAGATGTTATCTTTAATGGATGGATTCTCTGGATATAATCAGATCAGGATTGCACCTGAAGATCAACATAAAACATCATTTACTTGTCCATGGGGAACCTTCTGTTGGAATGTCATGCCCTTTGGGCTGAAAAATGCAGGTGCCACGTATCAACGAGCTATGACTACTATCTTCCATGATCTCATGCACATAACGGTGGAAGATTATGTTGACGATCTTTTGGTTAAATCAATAGACAGAAATACACACTTGGACATACTTTCAGTCGCTTTTGATCGCTTGGAAAAGTACAAGGTAAGGCTAAATCCTAAGAAATGTGTCTTTGGAGTAACCTCCGGGAAGCTCCTAGGATTCATTGTGTCTAAAAGAGGAATAGAAGCTGATCTAGCAAAAGTCAAGGCTATCTTGGACATGCCGCCACCCAAGAATATCAGTCAACTTCATTCTTTACAAGGGAGACTCCAGTCCATACGAAGATTCATAGCACAACTTGCAGATAAGTGTAATCCTTTCCAGCACCTGCTACACAAAAACATCAAGTTCAAATGGGATGAGAACTGTCAACAGGCTTTCTAGGCACTTAAAGACTATCTTTTGAACCCGCCAGTTTTGATGCCACCAATTCCAGATCAACCATTGCTACTTTACATATCAGCTACTCCAACAGCACTGGGGGCACTCCTAGCACAGCAAATACCTGACGGCAAGGAAAAAGCGGTCTACTATATCAGTCGCACATTGGTGGGATATGAGCTGAACTACACACCAATTGAGCATGCATGTCTCGCTATGGTCTTCGCTTCACAAAAATTATGACATTATATGCTCACTCACAAGACTAGGTTGATTGCCAGAATTGATCCACTAAAATATCTTCTCAACAAAGCTACACTTACTGGGCGGCTGGCCAAGTGGGTAATGATCTTGAGTGAATTCGACATTGAATACGTGGACAGAAAAGCCATAAAAGGACAAGCCATCGCAGATCAACTGGCAGATGCTCCCATGATAGATGATGTTCCTCTACAGTCAGAATTTCTGGATGAGTCCATTCTAACGATATCACCTGCAAAGCCATGGCAATTATACTTTGATGGCTCATACACACAGCATGGGGCAGGAGCGGGTATACTCTTTATAACTCCCCAAGGTGATTCTATACCAAAGTCATACCGCTTATCATTTCCTTGCACTAACAATATAGCGGAATACGAGGCATTAACAACTGGGCTAAGAATTGCAGTTCAGTGGAAGATCCAAGAGCTTCGTGTTTTTGGGGATTCTCAACTGGTCATCCGGCAAGCAACTGATGATTATCAAACAAAAGATGAAAAGCTAATGCCTTACAAACAACTGGTAGATGATCTAAAACAGCACTTTGCAAAGATAGAGTTTGAGCAGATACCAAGAGAACAGAATCGTGCTGCTGATGCCATGGCTACAATTGCTTCGCTCATTGATCTGCCACAAAACGAGACTCGCTATGAGTTCCTGGTTGACAACCTGCTGATTCCGTCATATGAGATCACTCCTACGGAAATGATATGTGTTGTTGGTCCTAAATCCCAGTTATATGGTTCCATATTCACATACCTTCGCGACAATATCTTACCTCTCAATCTATCGAACAACCAACGCCGCACTTTCATTCGCCAATCCTCCCGATATGTTATCCTAGCTGATATCCTATACCGACGAGGTCTAGATGGCACCCTCCTTAGATGTTTAGAGAGTGACGAAGCTCAGATTGCGTTACGAGAAGTGCACGAAGGGATATGTGGTCCGCATACTAGTGGTCCTACCTTGGCCAAGAAACTCATCAGGACTGGATACTACTGGCCTACTATGGAAAAAGATGCATATCAGTTTGTCAAGAAGTGTAAACAATGTCAAATTCATGGAGACCTCATACATGCACCAGCACAGGAACTACAACCACTTGCATCTCCTTGGCCCTTTTGTCTGTGGGGACTCGATCTCATAGGCAAGATTCACCCTCCTTCTTCCAATGGACATAAATTCATTATCACAACCACAGAATATTTCACAAAGTGGATTGAAGCCGTGCCTCTCACACAAGTTACTGGGAAACAAATCGCTACTTTCATCCTGAACTACATCATTTGCCGATACGAGATTCCTACTTCCATTATCACTGACAACGGGCGTCCTTTCAAAAATCAGGATGTTCATGAACTCTGTGAGCGCTTCCATATCTCTCACCGTTTCTCCACACCATATTATCCCCAAGGTAATGGCCAAGCTGAGGCATCTAATAAAACAATTCTCAAAATCCTTAAAAAGACAGTCGACGACGCTGGCCGTAACTGGCATATCCAACTCAATCCTGCACTTTGGGCCTATCGTACCAGTGTCTGCACACCTACAGGAGCTACACCCTACTCACTTGTCTACGGCGCTGAAGCCATCTTGCCTATTGAGGTCGAGTTACCTTCTTTACGGGTCTCTTTGAGAAACATAATCAACGATGAAGACTACAGGGTCTCTCGCTTACAAGAACTAGAACTGCTGGAGGAACGACGACACACTGCTTTTAACCATGTCAAGGCTTACCAACAAAGAATGAGTCGCAATTACAATCACAAGGTCAAGCCTCGCACATTTGAGGTAGGTGACTTAGTCCTCAGAGAGAACCCCAAAAATCAGCAAGACAGAGATAAGAAGGGCAAATTTGAACCCAACTGGCTTGGTCCTTACATCATTACAGCAGCATATGGATCTGGGGCATATCAGCTCTCAACTACAGAAGGTGAATCCTTGGAGGATCCTATCAACAGCATGCACCTTCACAGGTTCTACACATAAGCTCTTTTTGAATATCCTAATGCAAAAATACAAAAAAATCAAAAAAGTTCAAAAATACAAAAAAATTATAAAACAAAAAAAATCGTTACATGGTGAAAACCTGGCAAACAGGCACCTTGTAACAACAAAAAAAATTGAAAAATCCAAAAAAGTAAAGAGAAATAATTTCGTCCAACGGTGAAAACCACTTCGGTGGCGCCCTGGGCAAGTACCATGGTGAAAACTGGGTCACCAGCGCCATGCGTAGTGACTTTGCTCCTCCCTCTTTCAAATTTCACTTTCATCCTTTCACTTTGCACACACTCACGACCAATTCATTCACAATAAACTTACCCATTCCCATCATGGCTTGTTATTGATCTACCTAAGATTGGTTAGCCATTCATAATAACCCTCCCTTTTCACTCCCTTTCCATCCATAATAAATCAGATCCTATCTGTGACTACGGCCAATTCCTACGTCTAGTAATGGGTGTGGAACTGAGAACATCACATGTTTCGAGGAGTGCAGTTTCTTCCAGCTTCCTTCAAGTCTGTCCACGCACAATCCGCAATAAAGCAGCATTTGCATCACAGATCCGCAATAAATTTTCATCTTCTCCGCAATAAAGTATCAGTTTCATGGATTCAGTCAGTTTCAGATGAGACACAACAGCAACAATGAGCTTCAACAAAATCAAATCTTTCAACAGACTCAGACAACATATGGTTCAGTACTATCTATCCTTTTTGTGAAAGTGAACATTGTGACCACAATCGAACATGACTTATACAAGTGACAAGAGACACTAAACTTGAGGACTACAGTGAATGTTGGTGTCGAGTCTTGGTTTTCTTTTGATTTTATCTTTTTGGTGACATGTCTTTTAGCTTTTCCAAGATGTCTTTGACTAGAGATTCTATCTCCAGGATGTCTTTAGCTAGAAAGGCGAGGATGGGGTATCGTCACCTATTTGCATTTGCTGTCTGTGGATTGTCTTTTAGTAATGCTATGACTTGTCCAAGGATATGAGGACACTGTGAGTCTAGTATGAACTGGGGCATTCCTTGTTTGTGACTGTCTTATCTCCATGCAAACAGGTACAATGACTTTCTGGGCCGAACAAATGCCTCGATTGTCATAACCTATTTTGCCATAATAAGCTCAATGATGATAACGCACAAGAAGCTCTTTCACGTTCATATCTTCTGTCTTCCATCCCCCTTTCTTGATTGACTTCCATTGTCCTTCTCGACTCCGCGTAGCCTGCTATGACATGACTGAGTATAATGACACACCAAAAACATTTGCATTTCATATAGTCGCATTTGCATCACCACATATAAGCATTTCATACATACATATAGATATCACAATTGCATCACATCCTGCATACAACACATGTTAGCACATCTCACATTTTCATTATGTAAATAATCATTTGCATTATCATATTCATTTGCATTACATACATTCACATTTGCATCATGCATCTCATATACAACATAAAAGAACAAAAATATATTGCATCATATACATATAAGCATCCATATCATAAAACATGCATCACATAAGAAGCATTTCATCACATAAGGTACACATGCATATAGCTGCCGCAAAAATGGATCATCTCTCATATATAATCAAAAGTGTCATGATACAATGATGTCAAAAGAATCATATGGCTACAAAGAATCACCCGCAGGTGTCTACAATACAAGAAGTGGTACATATACTGATACAATGGGAGCCCACTATGGCTATGAGGAACTCCCTCCCTCGGAGCCGCCTGGCCTCGACGGAGTCTGAGCTATAGATGGACCCGCCCCAGGATCCCCCTGTCTCTCTGGTGGTGGTGGAGGCCCCATGACCCCACCGCTGGATGCCTGTCTCCTGCGACTCCCCCTCGTAGTCGTCGCTGTGCGCGACAATCTATGGAAGCTCCTAGCCCGCTGATCTGCTGGCACGGCTGCATAGTATAGATCCCTCTAGTAGGTGATCTCCTCTCCGGCTCGCAAAACATATGCGTAGCCTGCCCTTGCATCCTCTGCTGCCCGCCTCCCTGCCCTCAGAGCTGTCTCGGCCTCTGCGTATCTCTGGATGGCCTGATCCCTCTCCCGCTCTGTGTCTCGGACCCTGATCCTGAGGTGGTCTCTCTCCCGCACCAAATCCTCAATCTCATCTGCCTGGCCCTGGCAGATCTCCCGCAGCCTCAACACCTCATCCTCCTCAGAGTCTCCGCTCTCAGCCTCTGCCTATGGCTCCTCCCCTATAGGTGCCTGTCCCTGTGCCTCTGCCTGCACCTGTCCCTGTGCCTGTATAGGTACCTATGGCTGTACCTGTCTCTGTCCCTCTGCCTGCACCTGTCTCGGTCCCTGTCTAGGACCCTGTGCTGCTGGTACCTGTAGGGGCAGTCCACCCCGACCCCTCACCACTAGAGCTGCTCTCTCCTGTCCTCCCTCCCTCCGAGGTGCCACCCGCCTCTCTCCCACCACTCCCCTCCGCCTTTGCCAGCTCCTACCTCCATCCCCTCCTCCATCATCATCATCTCCTCCACCCTCTCCATCCAGTGGCTCTGCCGGATCTGTCAACCTGGGAAACGGATGCTCTGCCCAATACGCAAAGTACTCTGCATCCATCCCTGCATCGTCTACCTCTGGCCACATGTCCCATGGCATCGGCATCATCTCTGCTAGCTGCGTCACCGCCTGATCATATGATAGCAGTGGGCCAAACTGCACCTGATCTCTGACCGTACGGGCATACATGCCCGAGCCCCGTGGCATCCACTGGATCCGCCCAAACTGCCTGCACACCCTATCAACAAGCTACCTCTCCAGAATATAGGGCGTCCGCCCAATCAGATACCTGCTCCTGAACACATAGGGTAGCTCCAGCGTGTCGTCCTCCCACTCCTCGCACCCCAAGTACGGCCTCCAGATGACCATGTCTATATCATCAATGACTCGCCTCCAATGCTCCAATCTCCCAATCCGAGGCTGGGATGTGATCATGTCATACAGGTGCACGAAACTCCATCCCTGTCCTCTGCCTCTGAAATGAATGGGCCGTGTGATGGGAAGGTGCTCATAAGCCCACACCTGCAAGAGAGTCACGCCGCAGCCCAAACCCACTGATCTGTGGTAGACAAACTGATGCAGCTCATAATACAAATGTGCCAGGACACATGGCCCCCATGCATATCTAGTGTGCTCTGCCATCAGCGTCTCCAATGCCCCTCCCCAGCCCACTGCCAATCCTCGTGTGGCCCTATCTGGACACAAATACCCACTGATGACTCCCCCAACAACTACCGGCAATGCTAAACCTGTGGCAGTCATGGTATCCCAGGCTACATGACCTGCTCGCATCTCCAAACCGGGATCCTGAAACACCCGTCGCAATGCCTCCCTGTCACCGTCACGGTCATAGGGAATCAACTCTCCATCTATGGGGATATGCAGTATCCTGTAGACATCCTCTAATGTCACTATCATCTCACCCATCGGTAGGTGAAACGTGCACGTCTCCGAGTGCCATCTCTCGGCCAACGCAGTCAGCAACCCCATGTTTGCCCGAAACTCGGGCACATAGAGCATATGTGTGAGACCCATCTCCTCAATGGAAATCATGTCCTGGATCGACAACTCTGGTTGCAATCTCTGAGTCGACGGGAATCTCTCCCATGACTCCAACATCGGCAAATACTCCTGCAGTCACACAATCAATCTTGTCAGTTATCGTGGCATTCACTGTTTATCACAAAATGCTACTTGCTACCTAAATGCATCTGGTTATCTATCCTAGTGACACTCACTGTTTATCACAAAGTGTTGCTATCTACCCTAAGTAGTGCTCCCTGTTCATCACAAAGTACTACGTGTGTGACATTCCCTGTTCATCACAAAGTGGCACTCACATTCGCGCTCCCTGTTCATCACAAAGTGCTGCCTATCCTGGTGCTCCCTGTTCATCACAAAGTGCCTTGATCTATCCTAATCTTTCTAGAGGACCTGCTTGAGTGTATCCTCTCAGCAGCTTATCCAATCGACAGCGTATGTTCATCACAGAACTGCCGATTTGACCTAAAAGACTAAAACCATGCATTTAAACACACAAACGCACTTTTACAACAAAACGTGCTTTTAACTCCTAAACGCGCTTATAGACTACACAAACGCGCTTCTGCAACACAAACGCACTTTCTGAACACAAACGTGCCTATGCCGGACACAAACGCGACCAGGGAACACAGACGTCCCTACATTACATAAACGCTCCTAAAAAAGCACAGACGCTGCTACATTTCACAAACGCGTCCGTATTCAACACAAATGCGGTTCCAGGCACAGACGCGCCTGGACCCGACACAGACGCGCCTGTTGGACACAGACGCGCCTGGCGCTGACACAGACGCGGTTGCGCATTTTTGCACTTTTTAAATATCCTATTCCTAGCGCATTTATTGCTCCTAAACATGCATTTATGACAAAACTCGAAATGCGTGAAAGTACGAGGAGGTTTTCGGGTACTTACCGGCTCTCCTGCATCGGCTGGTCGCTGGAATCGACGGACACGGTCGAATCTATGAATGAATGCCATCGCTGCTGACTGCTGCTACCCTTTTCTCACTCTACACTGTGATCTTCTAAGGGTGTGGATGACAATGAGGATGTCTTTTGCCCGTGGCCTATCTTATAGCCTACCCTAGCCCTGGCCTTCATTTCCCGAGTTAGTCTTTCTCATCCCGTGACTTTGTCACTTCATTCGCTCAATCCATTCTAGCCTTTCTTTCTTATCGAGAGATTGTCTGCAATCTTTTCTGACATTTTCATCCAATCTCTCGAGGGGGCATATCATTCCCATCTTGGGGCAACTTTGTATCAGTTCATCTTATTTTCTTTGAAACAACGCGACAAGCCACATTGTCTCAAAGAGGGGCAAAATGTAGACACTCAAAATTGTCATGTCTAATTAAATAAATATTTTATTTATTTAATTATCTAAGCCTAATTCTTCTATTAATTAAATAAATCTTTATTTATTTAATTAATTCATTTATCCTCTTCTAGCCTTATTTCTCATTTAAATAAATACATTTATTTATTTAAATTATCCCTTTCCTAAATTGAATAAATATTTTATTTATTTAATTGCCCTACTTCTACTATTAATTAAATAAATCTTTATTTATTTAATTAATTCGTTATCTTTTTCTACACATGACACATGGCATTCATCTCTTAATTCATACACTACCTACCCCTTTCATTATTTTGGTATTTCTTATACCTACCCTCTAATCCTAGCCGACCTCTCTTTTTACACCTCTCAATCTTAACCCTCCATTTCATATTGTGTCTTCTATTTAAGGAGATGCCTTCTTCATTGTCAAACCCTAATGACTGATTTTGGAGTACTTGGCTACACTACAATTCCACTTGCAACCACATTCCGTTCTTTGTTGAGCTCTTGTGCATACAAAAATCTGAGAGCAAGCATATCAAACAAGATCAATGGAGATAGGAAGAATGGAGATCAAAACCCTATTGGACATGTGATGGTATAATCTTTATGATTTTGAGTTATTTTGCATTGTCTTAGGTTATCTTCATATGTTATGGTGGATCTTTGTGCATTGTTAGGCTAGGGTTTGGTGGTTGAATCCATTTTAGTCTTTCAATATTGTTGTTATTTGTTATCCATTTTCACCATATACAATATTTACTCTTCCTTGAGAATCTCTATGTCTCAGATACTCAGCATGGTGACAGAACTAAGTGGCATTCATAGAAACTTGAAGACATGGAAAATGAGGATAGCCAACATCCTAATTCCCAAAGGAAAATCTGTCACTTCAGCCATCTGACTTTTCAGAATCTTCAGAGACAAAGGACCTGGACAACATAATGTGCCTACAGAAGCAACAGCCTCATCAGCAGCACAAGGAGTTAGCTTAGAATAAGTGCAAGGATGCATTTTGTATAGTCTTCATTTTTGTTGTGTTACTCGCATCATGTTTTTGTCTTTCTTTGTAAAAAACTCTCATGATCGAGTATCTCTCTCTCTCATCTCTATTTCTTTATTGTAATAAAGGATAATCTTGGCTCTTTTCATATGAGGTAGTTATCCTAAGTTCTCATTTTGGGTAGTTATTCTAAATAGTTATTTCAAGTAGTTGAGGAAGTTATTTCAAGTAGTTGAGGAAGTTATATAGTAGTTATAAAGGTGGTTAGGGTAGGTACCTCAGGTGGTTATCACTTCACCTATATATACCTCATTATTATTCAATGTGATGGGGGGGGGTGGATTCCACTTTTTCACAAGCTTTGTATGAGAGACTTGGATAGTATTATTCAAGCAATTAAGCAATAAAGATCAATTTGGATGTGTGTTCAACTTATTCTCATGGGTTATTATCAATGTTCTTATGTTTAATTGATGATTATCTAATGCTTTCCCTTTAACATTGAATGTGAAGAAGATTATTTCAAGTGTGGTATCTCAAACTTGATTATATGGAATTTATTTTAATCTAGATTCATACCTTATATGGCATTCAATATTTCTTTATTGTTCGTTCTTTAAATTTTTGAAAAATCCAAATACCCCCATTATACGAGGGAGTTGCCCCTCTCAAACGCAGAGAAGAATTACCATTTCTTTGTGATTCTTCAACTGTTGTGAATGCTTTGTTGCTAATTATAGGGCAAAACAGAGTTTTTCAAGAAAGTTTCTTAAAGCAACAAATTTGTTTACCAACACTATGTAAGAGGCATCATTTGTGCATTTGCAAGGCACAAAGTGTGCCATCTTTTTGAATCTGTCCACTATGACAAAAGCACTATCATACCCTCTTGGTGTCCTAGGCAAGCCAAGAACAAAGTCCATGCTCAAACATTCCCAAGGTCTGGTTGGTATGGCCAATGGCTGATATAAACCTGCATTATTGGAGGTTCCCTTAGCTCTCTGACATATGGGACATTGCTCCACAAACCTCCTAACATGTGACTGAAGTTTATGCCAATGATAAAACCTTCCAACCTGCTCTTAGGTCTTGTCAAGACCAAAATGTCCTCCTAAGTTGCCTTGATGTTTCTCCTTAATGATATTGTCTCTCATAGAGCACTGAGGTATGCAAAGTAAGTGTCCTTTAAACAAAAGGCCTTCTTGCAACATGAAATCAAAATATGCAACATGATAAACATTAGTAAACTTGATGCAAACATCATATGCTTCCCCAAAATCCTTGTCACCTTGGTATAGATCTTTGAGTTCATTTAACCCCACACTTTGGAGCTACACTTCTTGGATAGTAAGAACTCTTCTACTTAAGGAGTCTGCTACCTTATTGGTGACTCCTTTATTGTGTTTGATGGAAAATGTATTAGCCTATAGGTGCTCAACCCATTTGATGTGTCTTCGATGCAACTTCTCTTGTCCATTCAAGAAGCTAAGCACATGGTTATCAGTAAAAACTATGAATTCCTTGGGAAGTAGATATTGTCGCCATTTCTTAAGGGCTTGTACCATGGCATACAACTCTAGGTCATAAGTAGAATACTTTTGCTTTGCCTCATTGAGATTCTCAGAGAAAAATGCTACCGGATGACCTTTTGGCTCAAAACTGCTCCTATTGCCAACTTGCTAGCATCACACTCCACAATAAAGAGCTAATTAAAATTAGGAAGCCTAAGATAAGGTAGTTCTACTAGTTTTTGTTTCAACAACTCAAACCCCTTGTCTTCTGCACTAGTCCACTTAAACTGACATTTCATTCCTCCTTTGATGGTATTCAATATGGGTGCACATACATGACTAAACCCTCTAATGAACTTCCTATAGAATGAAGCTAACCCATGAAAACTTCTCACATCTCCTATTGATTTAGGAGTAGGCCAATTAACTATTGCATCTACCTTGTTGGATCCATTTTCAAACAACCTTGAGAAACTAAAAAAACAAGATATACTAGTTCAATTTTGAAGAACTTGCACTTGTCTAAGTTGATCATCAACTTTTCTTGATGTAACTTCCTCAAGACCTGATCCAAATGTCTGATATGCTCATCCCTTAACCTAATAAAAATCAGAATGTCATCAAGATAAAAAATCACAAACTTACCAATAAATTATGCAAGAACTTCATTCATGAGTCTCATGAAGGTGCTAGGTACATTTGTGAGCCCAAAGGGCTTCACCAACCATTCATAGAGCCCCTCATTGATCTTAAAGGTTGTTTTCCACTCATCTCTAGGTCTGATCCCTATTTTATGATAGCCTGATTTCAAATCCACCTTTGTAAAGTAACAAGCTCCTCCTAAGTAATCTATTAGGTCCTCAATTCTTGGTATTGGAAACCGATATCTGATGGTAATCTTGTTGATGGCTCTTGAATCGGTGCACATTCTCCATTTTCCATCTTTCTTAGGTACCAAAATAGTAGGTATTGCACATGGGCTTAAACTCTTCTTTATCAACCTCTTATCTAGCAATTCTTGCACTTGTCTTGCTATTTCTTCATTTTAAGTAGGTGTCATTTTGTAAGAAGCCTTGTTTGTAAAGGTAGCTCCAGCTATGAGGTCTATCTGATGGTTCACATCTCTCTATGGGGGTAAAGCATCTGGTATCTCATTTACAACAATGTCTTTGTACTGGTCCAACAAGGTCTTCACTTCTTGAGGTACTACTGGCTTGGGTTCAGTCTTTGCCTCTTCTTTTGGTTTCACTATGATGGCATATCCTTGGTTCCCTTCACGCTTCAACTCTTTTAGGAACTCCTTCCCACTAAGTAACATAACACTTGAACCTACATGTCTTTCTTCTCCCTGAACAACCAAAGGATCCATTTGGAACTTCCTCCCTTCCTTGGTGATAACATAAGAGTTCTTTTCCCCATCATGTATGGCTTTGACATCATATTGCCAAGGGCGTCTAAGCAACAAATGGCATCCATCCATGGGTAGTATATCACATAGTACTCTATCCTTATACTCTCCAATTTCAAAGTCTATCCAAGATTTATCATCAACTAACACATGTTGTCCTTTACTCAACCATGATATCTTATAAGGATTGGTGTGTGGCAACCTTTTCAACTTGAGTTTGTCTACCATTTCAACTGCTACAATGTTCTCAGTAGACCCTGAATCCATTATGACCCTACAAATCTTACCATATGATCTGCAAGTGGTTTTAAAGAGTGTCTTTCTTTGAGTAGGTTCTTTGGTTTGCAGTACCTTCAACAAGGTCCTCCTTAACATTATGTTCTCTCCATCTAGAACTAGTCCAGCTTTGTTGATTGGTGAGGTAACACTTTGATTGTCTTCTTCCTACACCAACTGGGCTCTCCTTTCACCTACGTAATAACTTGAAGTCTTTTCAAGACACTGGTTCATTGTGTGGCCCACTTGATGACAATGAAAGCATTTACTGGTGAAGATTGTGGGTCATCTTCCTTGTGTGCCAAATCTGCCTCTAAAGTTGTTTCTTCCTATAGAGTTACCTCTAAATTGACCATTCTTTCTGAAGTTATCCCCACTATTTTCAGTTTGGTTGCCTTCTTCATTCTTGCCAGAGTTATGACCCCTTCTAAAGGAGCCTCTTCCTCTGAATCCTTTACCACCTCTACCTCTTTGATTGAACTCACTTTTCCTCTTGATCTTGTCCTCTACTCTCAAGGCCAACTGAAAACTCTTATGTACTGTCTCAGGTTCCAACCTGTTGATTTCATCTTGAATGTTTTGTCTTAGGCCATTTAGGTATCTTTCTACCTTCTCCACTTCTTCCTCTTGTTTCCTTTCTCTTAGAGTTAGTTTGTTGAACTCATCTGTGTAGGCACTCACATCCATTTCTCTTTGCTTCAAACTCATCAACTTCTTGTGTATCTGCACCTCATAATCTAGAGGTAGGAATTGAGTTTTAATTCTGATCTTCATTCTCTCCCAAGAGTTGATCTTCTTTCTCCTGGTTTGTTCCCTTTCATCTTGCACCATGTTCCACCATACTAAAGTTGATCCTTTCAACTTTGTCTTAGCCAGATTGACCCTCTTTTCTTCTACAACCTCCTTGTATTCAAAATGGTTTTTTCAAAGCTTCTATCCAATACAATAGCTCATCTCCATTTAGGCTACCACTATAGACCGATAAACCATCTAGGATATCTTTGTTGAGTGATTTAAGAGCATCCAAGAAGATTTTTTGATATTTCTCCAACTCCTTCTTTTCTGTCACCACTCCTATCACATCTGCATCTTCATCACCCCACTCTGTGATCTTGCCTTTACCTTTCTTGGAGTTTTGCTCTCGGGCTTCATTAAGCATCTCTTGGACCAACTTCCTAATGGCCTCTCGGCTCATTGCCTTAGGTGGCATGTTGTTGGCTTTTGATTCTACCTCTTGGTATGATATACACCACTTTTTTCAATCAAGTGGCTTTAATACCAATCTGATGTAGAGGGGATGCTCACTCCTACTAGGTTTGCTTATTCTTGATGACTCCTTAGGTTGTCTCTTCAACCATCCAATGGTTCCACTCTTTCCAACCTTCCAAAGTTTGTGGGTCCCACCCTTACTGACCTTCCCATGGTCCTTAGACTAAGGTGTCCTCCTTTTGTTTAGTGAGTGTCCAACACTCCTTATTAGAGACCTTCCTACTCAACACTTTAACCAAGAGCCAACCCTCTCTACCATAGGATCTTCATTATACATGACCAACACACTTAGGGATGAGTTTCCTTAGTTATCCAACCCTAACCATTCATTTGTGGACTTTGGTGTTTACCGGTTTCAAGCTTTAGGACCAATTTTCTCTTTTAGGCCTACTAGGAGACCTAGTCCAATTAGTCCTACCAGTGAGGTATTTTGCACTT